>NC_057812.1:557513510-557813510 GCF_018294505.1 Triticum aestivum | reverse complement strand
CCCAATGATATTTCTATCTCTGATGCTGAAACACAATCTGGTAATGAACATGAACCTAGTGATAATGTTAATGCTGATGTTCATGTTGATGCTCAACCTAGCAATAATAATGATGTAGAAATTGAACTTGCTGTTGATCTTGATAACCCACAATCAAAGAATCAACATTATGATAAGAGAGACTTTGTTGCTAGGAAGCACAGTAAAGAAAGAGAACCATGGGTTCAGAAACCCATGCCTTTTCCTCCTAAACCATCCAAGAAAAAGGATGATGAGGATTTTGAGCGCTTTGCTGAAATGATTAGACCTATCTTTTTGCTTATGCGTTTGACTGATATGCTTAAAATGAATCCTTATGCTAAATATATGAAATAAATTGTTACAAATAAAAGAAATACCGGAAGCTGAAATTTCCACCATGCTTGCTAATTATACTTTTAAGGGTGGAATACCAAAGAAACTTGGAGATCCAGGAGTACCAACTATACGATGTTCCATTAAAAGAAACTATGTTAAAACTACTTTATGTGATCTTGGAGCCGGTGTTAGTGTTATGCCTCTCTCTTTATACCGTAGACTTGATTTGAATAAGTTGACACCTACTGAAATATCTTTACAAATGGCTGATAAATCAACTTCTATACCTGCCAGTATTTGTGAGGATGTGCCTATTGTGGTTGCAAACGTTACTATTTTAACGAACTTTGTTATTCTTGATATTCCCGAGGACGATAATATGTCTATTATTCTTGGAAGACCCTTTTTGAATACTGCAGGGGTTGTTATTGATTGCACCAAAGGCAATGCCACTTTTCATGTTAATGGTAATGAGCATATGGTACACTTTCCGAGGAAACAACCTCAAATCCACAGTATCAATTCTATTGGAAAAAATTCAACAATCACTATTGGAGGTTTTGAATTTCCTCTTCCTACTGTTACAAAGAGATGTGATATTCTTATTGTTGGGGATGTGCATATCCCCGTTGAGGTAACATAGTGTTATTCAAAATTTCTCCGGTTCCATGTTATTCGGAATGAGTTTGTTAACAAGACTTGATCAACCTTGTTAGTGGATTCCTTTTGATGATCATGAGGTGGATGAATTTAGAAAATGCAACTCTCTCTACCCTCTTTTTTTTACTTTCTGTTTTTATATTAATAAAGCAAAAATAGTATTTTCTGTCTGTTTTCTAAATTATCCATGAAATAAAAAATACCCCGAAAATAAAAGTTCTCCAAATGCCCTGAAAATTAAATATGATTTTTTCTAGAATATTTGAGAATATCTGGCACCGAGAATACATCAGGGGGAGCCAGCACGTGGCCACGAGGGTCCAGGACGCGCCCCTGCCTCGTGGGCCCCTGGTGGCCCCCCTCCACTTATTCCAGCCACCACACACTCCTTCTTCCTCCCAAAAAAAATCACCAACCTGCTCAAGCACGAGTTCTAGCTCATCTTGCTGCCATTTTCAATTTCCTAGCTCAAAGCTCCATTCATGAAACTGCTTTGGGGGATTGTTCTTTGGTATATGACTCCTCCAATGGTCCAATTAGTTTTTGTTCTAGTGCTTTATTCATTGCAAAATTTTGCTGCTTAGGTGACCATGTTCTTGAGCTTGCATGCCAAATTTATATGGTCCCAAGTAGTTCTAATGCATGATATGGTCTCTAGGCACTTGTAGGAGTAGTTGCTATCAATTTTGTTGAGTTTGGCTCACTTTTATTTTAAGTTACTAAAAATTTCAGAAATTTTTTAGAGGAAAAAATATGTTTAGGAAAATGTACCAAGGTGGTTCTTCAAGGAAGCAAGGACCCAGGCACGCAATGCGTGAGCCGGACGATGAACTACCGAGGGACGCTCAAGTGTGGCCTTGTGAATGGCCGTCAGAAGATTTCATGGTCCAAGCAGGAATCAATGAGGAATGACGCATATGTGTGTAACGCCGATCTTGAGGGCTTCGTGGCAGATTAGTGTCGTCTGTACCACTACCTCACTGATTCCTTTGCGAGAAGGTTTGAATTTTCATCATCACGTAATTCTCAAACTGTCCTGTTTGATCTTTATGATAAATCGTATACCATGGACTTAGAAGATTTTAATACTGCTTGTAAACTCCCACAGTGTGGTAATGTTAGTGAACCTCGCAAATCTGAATATAGAGACTTTCTTGCTAGTATAACTGTGGGGGAATCTAGGGAAATCACGCAAGCTGCCATAGGGAGCATTCATTTTCCTGCTATACATTATTTTGCTCTCTTTATAGGTAGATGCATAAATGGTAAGGATGAGGCATGTCACATGTGTTTGCCAGATCTTAGTGTTCTCAAGAGTGCTGTATTAGGAGATAGACAATATAACTTGGGGGCCATTGTTGCATGCAGGTTGCATAATAACAAAATTAATGGAGATTTCATTGGTGGAATTTACGCAACCCGTTTAGCTGATTTTCTTGAGATACCCATACGTGGAGATAATATTGAGTTGCCTCCTGCTTATTTAGATTATAATGCCATGGTTCATCATCAGTTTGTTGAGAGGAACAATCAGTTCCTCCAGTACCGACTAATCTTCGACAGACAACGCACCTATCATGTCGCTCTCCCTGCTCAGCCTTCTTTGACTTTCAGGCAAAAGGGAGACATGTTATAACCAGGGAGGAGGCGACCGAGTACGAGAGGAGGATGGAGGCAGCTCGCCTCCAAGCTGCAGCTCGTCAGGCAATAGCTGATGCATCTTAGTACGACCCCAACTTCAACTTCGGATATCCACCAGGCCATCCATGGGCATAGACCAACTTAGGCCAAAACCCTAATCTTGGGGGAGTACGTATTTCTCACCGTCATTACATTCATGTTCACACACTCATGCTAGTTGTCGGTGCTCATACTTTTTCATTGTATCATCCATGATAGTTTATTTCCTTTTTAGCTTTCTTCTTGTGTGCCTTAATAAACCTTAAGAAAAACCAAAAAAATTAGTTGTAGCTTTTCGTTAGTTTACTTTCTATGCATGTAGTAGTAGTAATTAAAAAGAAAACCCAAAAAGATTTCTCATTCTTCTTTTGCTTGTTGGGAGCTTTCCCGTGTAAATAGTTTTGTTTCTTTTCTTTAGGGGTCGAGAGGAGAAGACCATAATGAAAATGTTGAGTGGCTCTCATATGCATTATTGTTGATCTAACAAAGAGCCCATATTACCTTGTCTTCTCTCTTGAATTGAATGCTTGCAGATTCCAGCTTAGTCCAATGCACGTGCACCATTATTATTATCCACACCTTTTGATCGTGCAAGTGAAAGGCAATAATGATGATTATATGATGAACTGATTGAGATGAGAAAAGCTGGTATGAACTCGACCTCTCTTGTTTTTGTAAATATGATTAGACCATCGTTCCTGATTCAGCCTATTATGAAAGAAACATGTTTTCAATTACAATTAGAGATTGTAGTTGCTTATGCCATGCTTAATTAGCTAGGAGTTTATAATGGTTTACCTTGTGTGCCAACATGCTATTAAAATGGTTGTGATGTGGTATGATAGGGTGGTATCCTCCTTTGAACGATTTGAGTGGCTTGACTTGGCACATGTTCATGCATGTAGTTGAAACAGAATCAACATAGCCTCTATGATACTCATGATTGCATTCGGTGTTGATTAATTTTAATGCATGTTCATGACTGTTGTCGCTCTCTAGCTGGTCACTTCCCAGTCTTTTTCTAGCCTTCACTTGTACTAAGCGGGAATACTTCTTGTGCATCCAACTCCATAAACCCCAAAGTTGTTCCATATGAGTCCACCATACCTACCTATATATGGTATCTACCTGCCGTTCCAAGTAAATTTGTATGTGCCAAACTCTAAACCTTCAAATAAACATTCTGTTTTGTATGCTCGAATAGCTCATGTATCAACTAGGGATGTCTGTATCTTCCATGCTAGGCGGGTTATTCTCAAGAGGAGTGGACTCCGCTCCTCACTCACGAGAAAATGGTTGGTCATCGGGATGCCCAGTCCCATGCTTTATGCAAATCAAATCAAAATAACTACAAACAAACCTCCCCCGGGACTCTTGTTAGTTGGAGGCACTCGTTGTTTCGAGCAAGCCATGTATTGATGCTTGTTGGTGGAGGGGGAGTATAAACTTTACCATTATGTTGGGAACCGCCTATAATGTGTGTAGCATGGAAGATATTGAGATCTCTCGGTTTTCATGTTGACAATGAAAGTATACCGCTCAAAATATTATTCATATCTATTTCAAAACCGAGCTCTGGCACCTCTACAAATCCCTGCTTCCCTCTGCGAAGGGCCTATCTATTTACTTTTATGCTGAGTCATCATCTTCTTATTAAAAAGCACCAGTTGGAGAGCACTGCTGTCATTTGCATCCATTACTGTTTGTTTACATTGAGTATGACTTGACTGGATCTCTTTTACCATGAATTACAATGTCCAGTCAATCCTTGATCTTTAAAGGTGCTCTGCATTTATGTTTTGCGGTCTCAGAAAGGGCTAGCAAGATACCATCTTGTTATGTCATATTATGATTGTTTTGAGAAAGTGTTGTCATCCGAGATTTATTATTATTGCTCGCAAGTTGATTATGCCATTGATATGAGTAAGTATGAGACCAAAATGTTATTGTGAATGTGGTTAGTTCATAATCTTTGCTGAAAACTTGAATGCTGGCTTTACATTTTTACAACAACAAGAGCAAAGAGAGTTTGTAAAAGTTTTTCTTTATCACTTTCAGTTTATCAACTGAATTGCTTGAGGACAAGCAAAGGTTTAAGCTTGGGGGAGTTGATACATCTCCGTCGTATCTACTCTTCCAAACACTTTTGCCCTTGTTTTGGACTCTAACTTGCATGATTTGAATGGAACTAACCTAGACTGATGTTGTTTTCAGCAGAATTGCCATAGTGTTATTTTTGTGCAGAAATAAAAGTTCTCAGAATGACCTGAAAATCAACGGAGATTATTTTTGGAATATATAAAAAATACTGGAAGAAGAATCCACGTTAGGGGGCCACACCCTGTCCACGAGTGTGGGGGGCGCGCCTACCCCATGGGCGCGCCCCCTGCCTCGTAGGCCCCCTAACGCTCCACCGACCTCAACTCCAACTCCATATATTCATGTTCGGGGAGAAAAAATATCAAAGAGAAGGATTCAGCGCATTTTACGATACGGAGCTGATACGTCTCCGTTGTATCTTCTTTTCCAAACACTTTTGCCCTTGTTTTGGACTCTAACTTGCATGATTTGAATGGAACTAACCCGGACTTACGCTATTTTCAGCAGAATTGCCATGGTGTTATTTATGTGCAGAAACAAAAGTTCTCGGAATGACCTGAAACTTCACGGAATGTCTATTTGGAAATAATAAAAAATCCTTGCAAAAGATGAAGACCAGGGGGCCCACCACCTGTCCACGAGGGTGGGGGGCACGTCTGCCCCCTAGGGCATGCCCACCTACCTCGTGGCCCCCCTGGAGCTCCTCCGACCTCAACTCCAACTCTATATATTTGGTTTCGGGGAGAAAAAAATAAGAGAGAAGGATTCATCGCGTTTTACGATACGGAGCCGCCGCTAAGCCCTAAAACCTCTCGGGAGGGATGATTTGGAGTGCGTTCGGGGCTCCGGAGAGGGGAATCCGTCACCATCATCACCATCAACCATCCTCCATCACCAATTTCATGATGCTCACCGCCGTGCGTGAGTAATTCCATCATAGGCTTGCTAGACGGTGATGGGTTGGATGAGATTTATCATGTAATCGAGTTAGTTTTGTTAGGGTTTGATCCCTAGTATCCACTATGTTCTGAGATTGATGTTGCTATGATGTTGCTATGACTTTGCTATGCTTAATGCTTGTCACTAGGGCCCGAGTGCCATGATTTCAGATCTGAACCTATTATGTTTTCGTCAATATATGAGAGTTCTTGATCCTATCTTGCAAGTCTATAGTCACCTATTTTGTGTTATGATCCGTTAACCCCGAAGTGACAATAATCGGGATACTTACCGGTGATGACCGTAGTTTGAGGAGTTCATGTGTTCACTATGTGTTAATGCTTTGGTCCGGTACTCTATTAAAAGGAGGCCTTGATATCCCTTAGTTTCCGTTAGGACCCCGCTGCCACGGGAGGGTAGGACAAAAGATGCCATGCAAGTTCTTTTCCATAAACACGTATGACTATATTCGGAATACATGCCTACATTACATTGATGAATTGGAGCTAGTTCTGTGTCACCCTAGGTTATGACTGTTATATGATGAACCGCATCCGGCATAATTCTCCATCACTGATCCATTGCCTATGAGCTTTCCATATATTGTTCTTCGCTTATTTACTTTTCCGTTGCTACTGTTACAATCACTACAAAATACCAAAAACATTACTTTTGCTATCGTTACCTTTTGCTACCGTTACCACTACTATCATATTACTTTGCTACTAAATACCTTGCTACAGATATTAAGTTTCCAGGTGTGGTTGAATTGACAACTCAGCTGCTAATACTTGAGAATATTCTTTGGCTCTCCTTGTGTTGAATCAATAAATTTGGGTTGACTACTCTACCCTCGAAAATTGTTGCGATCCCTTATACTTGTGGGTTATCAAGACTATTTTCTGGCGCCGTTGCCAAGGAGCATAGCTCTTTTCTTTGAGTCACTTGGGATTTATATCTGCTTATCATTATGAAGAACTTGAGAGATAAAAAAACCAAGATTTATCCCTCAACTATGAGGGGAGGTAAGGAACTGCCATCTAGCTCTGCACTAGATTCACCTTCTGTTTTGAGTAAGCTTGCGACACCTAAACCTGCTTCTGCTATTCGTTCTGATATGTCGCATGTTATTGATTATGCCACTTCTGCTATGCATGATACTTATGATGAAACTACTTCTACACTTGATACTACTATGCCACTTGGTGAATTTCTTGATGAACAACTTGCTAGGGTTAGAGAGAATGAAATTATTGAAACTGATTATATTGAAGATAGTGATGATAAGACTCTCCCCCTAATACTTATGAATTGTCTGTTGTTCCTGAGGGTTATATTCTGGATGAAGAATCTGCTAGAGCTATGCTTGCTTGTAATAATAGAAGTGATCTTAAGAAATTATTAGCTAAATGGAAGCAGCAATCTCTTAATGCTAGAATGAAACCTGACCCTGCTTTTGCTACTTCACCTATCTGTGTTACTGATAAGGATTATGAATTCTTGTTGATCCTGATATAATTACTTTGGTTGAATCTGATCCTTTTCATGGCTATGAATCTGAAACTGTTGTGGCACATCTTACTAACTTAAATGATATAGCCACCCTGTTCACCAATGATGAGAGAACCCTCTACTTTTATATCCTTAAAATATTTCCGTTCTCATTAAAGGGTGATGCTAAGATATGGTTTAATTCTCTTGATCCTGGTTGTGTGCGTAGTCCCCATGATATGATTTATTACTTCTCTGCTAAATATTTCCCTGCTCATAAGAAACAAGCTGCTTTAAGGGATATATATAATTTTGTGCAAATTGAAGAAGAGAGTCTCCCACAAGCTTGGGGGAGGCTTCTCCAATTACTTAATGCTTTGCCTGATCATCCTCTTAAGAAAAATGAAATACTTGATATCTTTTATAACGGACTAACCGATGCTTCTAGAGATTACCTGGATAGTTGTGCTAGTTCTGTTTTCTGGGAAAGAACACCAGATGAAGCTGAAATTCTATTGAATAATATGTTGACAAATGAAAATAATTGGGCACTTCCTGTGCCTATTCCTAAACCAACTCCGAAGAAAATGGGTATTCTATTTCTCAGTCCTGAAGATATGCAAGAGGCAAAGAAATCTATGAAGGAAAAAGGTATTAAAGCTCAAGATGTTAAGAATTTACCTCCTATTGAAGAAATACACGGTCTTAATTTACCGCCTGTTGAAGAAACATATGATCTTACTACATTACCTATTTAAGAAACTCATGGTCTTGATAATCCGACATAGGTAGTAAAGGTAAATTCTCTCTATAGATATGATAAAGCTGAAATCCCATTTACTAAGTTTGCTAGCCCATGCTTAGATGAGTTTGATAAATTTATGGTTAAGCAAGAAGATTTCAATGCTTATTTTGGTAGACAATTGAAATACAATTCAAATATGCTTGATCACTTGGGTGAGTATATGGCTAATGTTAAAGGTGAACTTAAACTTATTAGTAAACATGCTTCTATGGTTACCACTCAAGTAGAACAAGTACTTAAAGATCAAAATGATTTGCTCAATGAATTGAATAGTAAAAATAATGATTATGCTGTTAGAGGGGCTACTAGAACTGGTAGAATGACTCAGGAACCTTTGTATCCTGAAGGCCACCCTAAGAGAATTGAGCAAGATTCTCAGAGAAATAATATAGATGCACCTAGTCCTTCTAAAAGGAAGAAAAAGAAAAATGATAGGACTTTGCATGCTTCTAGTGAACCTATTACTGAAACACCCGAGAATCCAAATGATATTTCTATTTCTGATGCTGAAACACAATCTGGTAATGAACCTGAAACTAGTGATAATGTTAATAAAAATGTTCATGATGATGCTCAACCTAGTAATGATAATGATGTAGAAATTGAACCTGCTATTGATCTTGATAACCCACAATCAAAGAATCAACATTATGATAATAAAGACTTTGTTGCTAGGAAACATGGTAAAGAAAGAGAACCATGGGTTCAGAAACCCATGCCTTTTCCTCACAAACCATGCAAGAAAAAGAATGATGAGGATTTTGAGCGCTTTGCTAAAATGATTAGACCTATCTTTTTGCGTATGCGATTAACTGATATGCTTAAAATGAATCCTTATGCTAAGTACATGAAAGAAATTGTTACAAATAAGAGAAAGATACCGGAAGCTGAAATTTCCACCAAGCTTGCTAATTATACTTTTAAGGGTGGAATACCAAAGAAACTTGGAGATCCAGGAGTACCCACTATACCATGCTCCATTAAAAGAAATTTTGCTAAAACTGCTTTATGTGATCTTGGAGCCGGTGTTAGTGTTATGCCTCTCTCTTGATATCATAGACTTGATCTGAATAAGTTGACACCTACTGAAATATCTTTGCAAATGGCTGATAAATCAACTGCTATACCCGTCGGTATTTGTGAGGATGTGCCTGTTGTAGTTGCAAACATTACTATTTTAACGGACTTTGTTATTATTGATATTCCCGAGGACGATAGTATGTCTATTATTCTTGGAAGACCCTTTTTGAATACTGCAGGGGCTGTTATTGATTGCACTAAAGGCAATGTCACTTTTCATGTTAATGGTAATGAGCATATGGTATACTTTCCGAGGAAACAACCTCAAGTTCATAGTATCAACTCTGTTGGAAAAATTCCATCGATTATATTTGGAGGTTTTGAATTTCCTCTTCCTACTGTCAAGAAGAAATATGATATTCTTATTATTGGGGATGTGCATATTCCCATTGAGGTAACATAGTGTTATTCGAAATTTCTCTGGTTCCATGTTATTTGGAATGAGTTCGTTAACAAGACTTGATCAACCTTGTTAGTGGATTCCTTTTGATGAGCATGAGATGGATGAAACTAGAAGGCACAACTCTTTGTACCCTCCTTTACTTTCTGTTATTTATATTAAATAAAATAAAAATAGTATTTTTCTGTCCGTTATCTAAATTATCCATGCAATATAAAAATACCCCGAAAATAAAAGTTCTCCAAATGCCCTGGAATTTAAATATGATTTTTTCTGGAATATTTGAGAATATTTGGCACTAAGAACACAACAGGAGGAGCTGGCACCTGACCACGAGGGTCAGGGGCGCGCCCTATCCCCCTGGGCGCGCCCCCTACCTCGTGGGCCCACGGTGGCCTTCCTCCACTTATCCTTGCACCAACATACTCCTTCTTCCTCCCACAAACACGAATATCCAGCTCAAACCCGAGTCCAAGCTCATCTTGCTGCCATTTTCGATCTCCTTGCTCAAAGCACCTCTCACAAAACTGTTTGGGGAGATTGTTCCTTGGTATGTGACTCCTCCATTGGTCCAATTAGTTTTTTATTCTAGTGCTTTATTCATTGCAAATTTGTGCTGCTTAGGTGACCCTGTTCTTGAGCTTGCATGTCAAATTTATATGGTCAAAAGTAGTTTTGATGCATGATATAGGCTCTAGGCACTTGTAGGAGTAGTTGCTATCATTTTTGTTGAGTTTGGTTTGCTTTTATTTTGAAGTTACAAAAAATTTCAGAATTTTTTCAGAGGAAGAAATATGTTTAGGAAAATATACCAAGGTGGTTCTTCAAGGAAACAAGAGCCCAGGCTTGCAATGCGTGATGCTGATGATGAGCCACCAAGGGACGCTCCAGTGCGGCCCTGTGAATGGCTTTCAGAGGACTTCATGGATTGAGCGGGGATTAAGGAAGAATTTAACGCATACTTGCGTAATGCTGATCTTGTGAGCTTCGAGGAAGAAAAATGCCATCAGTACCACTATCTCACTAGTTCCTTTGTGAGGAGGCAAAAGCAAGATATGCTATTACCAGAGAGGAGGCAGATGAGTACGAGAGGAGGGCGGAGGCCGCTCGTCGCCGCGCTGCAGCTCAGGAGGCGATAGCCGCTGCATCTCAGTACGACCCCAACTATTACTATGGATATCCGCCAGGCCAGCCGTGGCCATAGACCAACTTAGGACAAAAGCCTAAGCTTGGGGGAGTACGTATTTCTCACCGACATTACATTTATGTTCACAATCTCATTGCTAGATGTCGATGCTCATACTTTTTCATTGTATCATCCATGCTAGTTTATTTCCCTTTTTATGCTTTCTTCTTGTATGTTCAATAAACCTTAAGAAAAACCAAAAAATTAGTTGTAGCTTTTAATTAGTTTACTTTCCATGCTTGTAGTAGTAATTAAAAGAAAACCCAAAAAGATTTCTTGTTCTTCTTTTGCTTGTTGGGAGCTTTCCCATGTAAATAGTTTTATTCCTTTTCTTTTCTTTGGGGGTCGATAGGAGAAGACCATGATTAAATTGTTGAAGCGGCTCTTATATGCATTATTGTTGATCTGACAAAAGAGCCCATATTGCCTTGTCTTCTCCTGTTTATTGAATGCTTGTAGATTCCAGCTTAGTCCAATGCACACACACTATTATTATTCACATCATTCGGTCGTGCAAGTGAAAGGCAATTATGACGATATATGATGGACTGACTGAGATGAGAAAAGCTGGTATGAACTCGACCTCTTTTTGTTTTTGTAAATATGATTAGTTCATCGTTCCTGATTCAACCTATTATGAATAAACATGTTCGCAATGACAACTAGAGATCATAGTTTCTTGTGCCATGCTTGATTAGCTAGGAGCTTATAATGGTTTACCTTGTGTGCCAACATGCTATTAAAATGGTTGTGATGTGGTATGATAGGGTGGTATCCTCCTCTGAATGATTTAAGTGACTTGACTTGGCGCATGTTCACGCATGTAGTTGAAACAAAATCAACATAGCCTTCATGATATTTATGTTCATGGTGGATTATATCCTACTCATGCTTGCATTCGGTGTTGATTAATTTTAATGCATGTTCATGACTGTTGTCGCTCTCTAGCTGGTCGCTTCCCAGTCTTTTGCTAGCCTTCACCTGTACTAAGCGAGAATATTGCTTGTGCATCCAACTCCATAAACCCCAAAGTTATTCCATATGAGTCCACCATACCTACCTATATACGATATCTACCTGCCGTTCCAAGTAAATTTGTATGTGCCAAACTCTAAACCTTCAAATAAATATTCTATTTTGTATGCTCGAATAGCTCATGTATCAACTAGGGCTGTCCGTACCTTCCATGTTAGGCGGGTTATTCTCAAGAGGAGTGGACTCCGCTCCTCACTCACAAGAAAAGGGCTGGTCACCGAGATGCCCAGTCCCATGCTTTATGCAAACTAAATCAAAATAATTGCAAACAAAACTCCCCCTGGGACTCTTGTTAGTTGGAGGCACTCGTTGTTTCGAGCAAGCCATGGATTGATGCTTGTTGGTGGAGGGGGAGTATAAACTTTACCATTCTGTTTGGGAACCTCCTATAATGTGTGTAGCATGGAAGATATCACCATCTCTTGGTTGTTTGTTGACAATGAAAGTATACCACTCAAAATATTATTCACCTCTATTTCAAAACCGAGCTCTGGCACCTCTACAAATCCCCGCTTCCCTCTGCGAAGGGCCTATCTATTTACTTTCATGTTGAGTCATCATCCTCTTATTAAAAAGCACCAATTGGAGAGCACCGCTGTCATTTGCATTCATTACTATTAGTTTACATTGAGTATGACTTGACTGGATCTCTTTTACCATGAATTACAATGTCTACTCAGTCCTTGATCTTTAAAGGTGCTCTACATTTATGTTTTGCGGTCTCAGAAAGGGCTAGCGAGATACCATCTTGTTATATCATATTATGATTGTTTTGAGAAAGTGTTGTCATCCGAGATTTATTGTTATTGCTCGCTAGTTGATTATGCCATTGATATGAGTAAACATGAGACTTATGCGTTATTGTGAATATGGTTAGTTCATAATCTTTGCTGAAAACTTGAATGCTGGCTTTACATATTTACAACAACAAGAGCAAACAGAGTTTGTAAAAGTTTTTCTTTATCACTTTCAGTTTGTCAACTGAATTGCTTGAGGACAAGCAAATGTTTAAGCTTGGGGGAGTTGATACGTCTCCGCCGTATCTACTTTTCCAAACACTTTTGCCCTTGTTTTGGACTCTAACTTGCATGATTTGAATGGAACTAACTCGGACTGACGCTGTTTTCAGCAGAATTGCCATGGTGTTACTTATGTGCAGAAACAAAAGTTCTCGGAATGACCTGAAACTTCACGGAACGTCTATTTGGAAACAATAAAAAATCCTTGCAAAAGATGAAGACCAGGGGGCCCACCACCTACCCACGAGGGTGGGGGTGCGCTTGCCCCCCTAGGGCACGTCCCCCTACCTCGTGGGCCCCCTGGAGCTCCTCCGACCTGAACTCCAACTCTATATATTTGGTTTCGGTGATAAAAAATAAGAGAGAAGGATTTATCGCATTTTATGATACGGAGCCGCCGCCAAGCCCTAAAACCTCTCGGGAGGGCTGATCTGGAGTCTGTTCGGGGCTCCAGAGAGGGGAATCCGTCGCCATCGTCATCATCAACCATCCACCATCACCAATTTCGTGATGCTCACCGCCGTGCATGAGTAATTCCATCGTAGGCTTGCTGGACGGTGATGGGTTGGCTGAGATTATCATGTAATCGAGTTAGATTTGTTAGGGTTTGATCCCTAGTATCCACTATGTTCTGAGATTGATGTTGCTATGACTTTGCTATGCTTAATGCTTGTCACTAGGGCCCGAGTGCCATTATTTCAGATCTGAACCTATTATGTTTTCATCAATATATGAGAGTTATTGATCCTATCTTGCAAGTCTATAGTCACCTATTATGTGTTATGATCCGTTAACCCCGAAGTGACAATAATCGGGATAATTACCGATGATGACCGTAGTTTGAGGAGTTCATGTATTCACTATGTGTTAATGCTTTGGTCTGGTACTCTATTAAAAGGAGGCCTTAATATCCCTTAGTTTCTGTTAGGACCCCACTGCCACGGGAGGGTAGGACAAAAGATCTCATGCAAAGTTCTTTTCCATAAGCACGTATGACTATATTCGGAATACATGCCTACATTACATTGATGAATTGGAGCTAGTTCTGTGTCACCCTAGGTTATGACTAATTGGAGCTAGTTCTGTGTCACCCTAGGTTATGCCTACATTACATTGATGAATTGGAGCTAGTTCTGTGTCACCCTAGGTTATGACTATGTGTTAATGCTTTGGTCCGGTACTCTATTAAAAGGAGGCCTTAATATCCCTTAGTTTCCGTTAGGACCCCACTGCCACGGGAGGGTAGGATAAAAGATCTCATGCAAAGTTCTTTTCCATAAGCATGTATGACTATATTCGGAATACATGCCTACATTACATTGATGAATTGGAGCTAGTTCTGTGTCACCCTAGGTTATGACTGTTACATGATGAACAACACCCGGCATAATTATCCATCACCGATCCATTACCTAGGAGCTTTCCATATATTGTTCTTCGCTTATTTACTTTTCCGTTGCTACTGTTACAATCACTACAAAATACCAAAACATTACTTTTGCTACCGTTACCACTACTATCATATTACTTTGCTACTAAATACCTTGATGCAGATATTAAGTTTCCAGGTGTGGTTGAATTGACAACTCAGCTGCTAATACTTGAGAATATTCTTTGGCTCCCCTTGTGTCGAATCAATAAATTTGGGTTGAATACTCTACCCTCAAAAACTGTTGCGATCCCCTATACTTGTGGGTTATCAGGAGCCGCTGCCAAGCCCTAAACTTTCTCGGGAGGGCTGATTTGGAGTCCATTCGGGGCTCCGGAGAGGGGAATCCGTCGCCATCGTCATCATCAACCTTCCTCCATCACCAATTCCATGATGCTCACCGCCGTGCGTGAGTAATTCCATCGTAGGCTTGCTGGACGGTGATGGATTGGATGAGATTTACCATGTAATCGAGTTAGTTTTGTTAGGGTTTGATCCCTCGTATCCACTATGTTTTGAGATTGATGTTGCTATGACTTTGATATGCTTAATGCTTGTCACTAGGGCCCGAGTGCCATGATTTCAGATCTGAACCTATTATGTTTTCATGAATATATGTGAGTTCTTGATCCTATCTTGCAAGTCTATAGTCACCTACTATGTGTTATGATCCGGCAACCCCGAAGTGACAATAATCGGGACCACTCCCAGTGATGACCGTAGTTTGAGGAGTTCATGTATTCACTATGTGTTAATGCTTTGGTCCGGTACTCTATTAAAAGGAGGCCTTAATATCCCTTAGTTTCCAATAGGACCCCGCTGCCACGGGAGGGTAGGACAAAAGATGTCATGCAAGTTCTTTTCCATAAGCACGTATGACTATATTCAGAATACATGCCTACATTACATTGATCAATTGGAGCTAGTTCTGTGTCACCCTATGTTATAACTGTTGCATGAATAATCGCATCCGGCATAATTCTCCATCACCGATCCATTGCCTACGAGCTTTTCATATATTGTTATTCGCTTATTTACTTTTCCGCTGCTACTGTTACAATCACTATAAAAACCAAAAATATTACTTTTGTTACCGTTATCACTACTATCATATTACTTTGATATTAAATACTTTGCTGGAGATATTAAGTTTCCAGGTGTGGTTGAATTGACAACTCAGCTGCTAATACTTGAGAATATTCTTTGGCTCCCCTTATGTAGAATCAATAAATTTGGGTTGGATACTCTACCCTCGAAAACTGTTGCGATCCCCTATACTTGTGGGTTATCAGTGACGTTCTTTCGCATTAAGATTTTGTGCATCCAACGTAACAGCACATGACAACCTCTGCTTCCCTCTGCAAAGGGCCTATCTTTTATTTTTGTCTTATGTCTTATGCAAGAGTCGTGGTGATCTTGAACTTTCCTTTTTACATTTTATCCTTTGGCAAGCACTATTGTTGGAAAGATCCTGATATATATATAGCTAATTGGATGTGGGTTTTCATAAACTATTATTGTTGACATTACCCTTGAGGTAAAAGGTTGGGAGGCAAAACTATAAGCCCCTATCTTTCTCTGTGTCCGATTAAAGCTTCATACTCATAAGTATTGCATGAGTGTTAGAAATTGTGAAAGACTAAATGATAGTTGAGTATGTGGACTTGTTGAAAAGCTCTTATATTGACTCTTTCCGATGTTATGATAAATTGCAATTGCTTCAATGACTGAGATTATAGTTTGTTAGTTTTCAATGAAGTTTCTGATTCATACTTCACAATGTGAATAGATTGTTACTTTAGCATAAGAAATCATATGACAATATATATAGGACAACACTATTCTAATCCTAGGATTAGAATAGTTATTTGAATCACAATGCCCTACATAGGGACGATCAGGCCGCTGCGGAACTCCCGAACCCGCGGCAAAAAAAGATCCCATCCCATGACCGCTCAACCACTACTTCCCCCCGATCCCCAACCTCCCCCGGATCCCACCGCTGCCGAGATCCTGCCCCGCTATGGCTCTTCCCCTGCTCCGCTACCAATGCGCCGGAAGCCACCCCCACCGCATCCCTACCTCGCTGCGCCCTGCGCCCTGCTTCTTGGCTGCCGGCGCCGCCATCCTCCTCGCCACCGCCATCCCCTTGGCTCGCTGCCGCCGACATCCACCCAATGTGGCTGCCTCCAGCATCCGCGGGCTCGACGTCCCAGCGGACGAGCTATGGCCGCCGGCGCGACCCAGCCCTTGCGTGGCGCGGCCGGTCCAAAATCTTCAAGCCCACCCTCGGCTGCTCCCGAGGAGGTCCCTCGCCACCACGCCGCTTCCTTCCTCCAATGCTGCAGTGCACAAGCTATTCATCTTCGTCGCCCATGTCCATCCAAGTATTGTCACCATTCGCTCCTACCTGAACTTCATTGGGTACCCGTGGCGGCCTTCATTGCGTGCGTCCGCCCCTCCTGTCTTCATCCCCAAAGCCGCCGCCTCGACCCCAGGTGGCTCCTTCCCTGTCGGATTGCTCGGGGATCCAGCTCGTGCAGCCCGTCTCCATTGGCTCAACTGGTGAGAAGTCCAAAGACAGCAGCGCGTGGAATCGCTTCACCGATGTGCATTCCGGGGCACACCGCCGAAGTGGCAACTCACTGCTGGGCCAACAGCAGCCCAGTGCCCCACCTGCTGCTGCACCAACAGCCGCCCATGAACCAGCGCCCCACCCTTGCAACCTCTCACTGACTTATGATACAAAGTGATGGCGACGCTTTCATTCAGTTGGTTTTTTCAATCAAATAAGTGTTGGTCCGTTAGTCTGGTGAGTTCTTAAACTATTGTATTTTCTCAGATCTTGGTATTCACCAAGTGTGCTGTTTGTCAGAGTAGATGGTATTGAGATGTGTTCCATGTTGTGTACTCAGTGTACTCAGTTCGGCCGCTGCATTTGCACTGGCACTGGCAGGGTCAGTGGCAGGGACGCGATGGAAGCATGCTTGCCGCGCCTTGCAGCAACACTTCCGCAGTGGCCGGCGCCGGCTTCTGGTTATGGCTGGGTTGGTTTGTTGGTTGTTGAGTGCCACTGCCACTACCTGGAGTGGAGCTCAAGTGTCAACGGCTCGCGGCAAAGGGTCCTACGTCACCCCTGCAAACTTTTCCTTAGATATCTCATCCCTGCAGGCTGCAGCCACGTTGCATACTCCAGTACTTTTATTTTTGAGAAACGCATACTCTACCTTTTGGGACTGTCTGCATGGTGTGCCTCGCCCAACGGCACCATGCTTAACACCTATGAATTCTAAATGTGTGTTTCTAAAAAAAGAATTCTAAATGTGCTTTACAAAAAAACATCAAAGTGAGTATCATATTAAAAAATATTTATGATCTAGGAGTAATTGACTACAAAACCTTTTTCATTTATAATAAATAAACTGTCCATGCACGTCAAAATGATTTTAGAGTAAAATCTAAATATATTTCCACAAATAAAAGATCGACGTGCATAAAAAGGATCTCGATGGTATTGACCAAGTGTGCAGTTTGTCGGAGTAGATGGTATTGAGATGTGCTCCGTGTTGTGTACTCAGTGTATTATCTGCATTTGCTATCTCACCAACCGGCTAAAACTGATACAAGTGATGAGTAAAAGACAACACTTTGTGTGCCTGTGTAGAACTATGTGTTTGTCCCTTGCTGGCCACGGGTACCGGAGCATGGGGCTTCCTCTGCATTGTTGATGCTCCTCAATATATGACATGCAAGTTTATTTCTTTTCCTCGGCCTTGCATGCCTTTTTCTCTGAACTACTCCCTTTTCGCTCACATGTTTTTCCATCTTAACCATGTGAACCTAGAGCTTCCATTATGAGCTCACCAGAAAACAAAAAGAAAACTGGTAATAGAAAGAATAATGTCCCGGTTTTGATAGGATAAAGATGTGTGGTGGTGAGAGGATACAAAAAAAGACATGCATATTACTCGTTTTCATCAGATGCATGTTTTTTAATTGCTATGGTGCCCACCATTATGTACAGAAAAAGTAGGAAATACAAATAGTTTAATTTAAAAACTTTAGTAGTTCAAAAAAATGATTTTCCCTAATACTAAAATAATAAAACCAAGAAGTTAAAATTTAAAAAATGGAGTAGTTCAATCTTTATAAAAAACTCATATTTTCCCTGTTAACCAAGAAATCCAATTTTAAAAAACGGGGCAGTTCGATACTTATTACAAAAACTCAAAACGATTCCCATTAGTAATGAATAAACCATGAAGTTCAGTTTGAAATAACGAAGAAGTTGTATGATATTACAAAACTAGGATTTTTCTCGTTACAAATGAATAACACCAAGAAGTCCAAATTAAAAAAAACCAAGAAGTTCAATTTTAAGAAGTAGAATAGTTCAATGTATATGGAAACACCTAGATTTTCCTCATTACTAAATAATAAACCAAGAAGTTCAATTTCAAAAAATGGAGCAGTTCAATATTTATTACAAAAACTTGAATTTTTCTCATTACTAACGAATAAACCAAGAAGTTCAGTTTGAAATAACGAAGAACATCGACATTTACTAAAAAACCACCAGTTCTACCCATTTCTAAAAATACACAAAGAGGTTCAAAAATTGAACAAATAGAGCGAGATCT
This sequence comes from Triticum aestivum, assembly GCF_018294505.1. Lineage (NCBI taxonomy): Eukaryota > Viridiplantae > Streptophyta > Magnoliopsida > Poales > Poaceae > Triticum > Triticum aestivum. The sequence goes on along the minus strand of NC_057812.1, from coordinate 557,794,689 downwards.
ATGTATCCATCTATCAATTGCATTAGAAGGTATCAAGTCGAAAGGGAATTTAAGGGATCTATGTGGTGCCATGTTAGCAAGAAAAACACCACTAAAAAAAGAAGCTCAAGAAAATTTCTTAGGTAAGCTCATATACATTCAGGGAGACATTTGACATAGAAAAGTTATTACATACAAAAAAGGTGTGTATAGTGAAAAATGTTGAGAAGTTCAAGGTCACCCATTTAGAAAAGATTCAAAAATTGTGCAAATTGGCTCTGCTTTATTTTACTAATATCGCATAAGTTCAAATACACCGACAACCGAAGTTCGGAGTTCTACTCACAACACACCTTAAAAAAACCTAGAAGTGGAGATGTTCAAGGTTTACTAAAACCTCAAATTTCTTCGATCACTAAAGACAATCAAGAAGATTATAAGAAGTTCAAATAGAAATAATAGAGCAGTTCAAAAGTGAAAGACACTTAGAAGTGGATATTTCACCATTTCTAAAATAAAAAGCAAGAACTCCAAATTTTAAAAATAGAGAAGTTCAAAAATCATAAAAATGACTTTCATTGTTTCTAAAAAAACTCTAGAAGTTAAAATTGAAATAATGGACAATTCAATATTTATTACAAAACTAGGATATTGTCTTTACTAAAAGAAATCAATCAAGAAGTCCAAATTATAAAAATAGAGAAGTTTCATATTTATGATAAAACTCAGATTTTCCTTGTTACTAAAAAATAAAGTGAAGAAGTTGAAATTAAAAAAAAGGAGAAGTTCGATGGATATAGAAAAACTCAAATTCTTTCCGTTTCTTGGAAAAATAAAAGTTTAAAGTTTAATTTATAAAAAAGTTTGATGCTTATTTAAAAATAATTTTTATAAGAGTAAGACTAAGAAGTTCAAATTAAAATAAAAGAGAAGTCCAAATATTATAAAAAACTCAGATTTTTCTCGTTACTAAAGTATAAAATGAAGAAGTTCAAATTAAAAAAAGGAACAACTAAAAAAAGTTTAAAATATGTTTTCCCCATTTCTAAAAAACTAGAAGTTCGAACGAAAATAACGAAGTGGTTCGATGTTTATTTAGAAACTAAGATTTTACCATTATTAAAATACTCAAATATCCCTTAGTATTGAAGAATCAACCATGAAGTTCAATCTGAAAGAAAAAGATTAAGAAATAAAACCAGGAAGTCCATATTAAAAAGATGGAGAAGTTCGATGATTATAGAAAACTCAGATTTTCCTCGTTATTAAAGAATGGAAACAAGAAGTTCAAAAATAAAATAACAAGAAGTTCAACTTTTAAAAATAGAGCGCTTCAAAATTTCATAAAAATATTAAGAAATAAAACCAGGAAGTCCATATTAAAAAGATGGAGAAGTTTGATGATTATAGAAAACTCAGATTTTCCTCATTATTAAAGAGTGGAAATAAGAAGTTCAAAATAAAATAATAAGAAGTTCAACTTTTAAAAATAGAGCGCTTCAAAATTCATAAAAAAAGATTAAGAAATTTAGATTAATATTCTCAGATATTTTCACGTAACCGAGAGAAGTTAAGATTGATAACTGCCAGAAGTTCACGTACTACATGGTGTGCATTTTATATTAAAAAGGGAAGAAAAAAGCAAAGACTAAAAGTTTTATTGTTATAAGTTCAGGTCGTCCGTCGGAGAAAGTTAAAAAAATTATTGTGAGAGTGGTTTGTACAAAATGAATATCATTTGTGTAACACTAACGAATGGATGAGAAAATTACAAACGAAAATACGTCACAGAAGTTCAATGTAAAAACAACAGGAAGTTCAACTACTACAGTGAATGAATTTTAGATGAAAAACTTCTAAAATCATCGCGAGTATGAAGAAACAATCAACATGGGAAAGTTGCGTGTTTACAGCAGCTTTCCACCGGTATATCACTTGCTCAATTCCGGTGAGTGTTCTGGTGAGTGGATGGAGAGCTACGAGCAAAAAAGTACGTGAAAAACAGAGTGAAGTTCAAGTAAACATGCCGAGAAGTTCAAGTTTTTCACGCGATGCATTTTTGAAGAATCTATTTCGCGATAAAAACAAAATGAATGATCCTTCCATTTTTGAAATTACTTGAAAACGGCTAGGAATCAGAGAAAACCATCAACATAAAAAAGTTTCGCATTTTCCGTGGATTTTCAACGGTATATTATTTGCCCCATTCCGATAAAATTTGTAAAAATTATAGCGAAAATATGTTTTTAGCCATTTTCAAAATTGACATAAAACTGTAATGAATTGGGAGAAATAATATATACCAAAAAGTTTCGCATTTCCTCAAGCTTTCCAACGCCATATCATTTGTTGCATTCGGACATAAGGTTAAAAAATAGCTCGAAAATACGAACTCGGTGGAACTTGTACCATTTTCTAAATTACTTTTAAACCGTTCAAAATTAGGAAAAAACTTTCAACAAGAGAAAGTAGCACATTTTCATCAGCTTTCCAACTCCATATCATTTGCCTCAATTGGATTAGCCGTTTAGAAATGACATCGAAAATACAACTCGGCTGTTCGATTTGTGAAATTTTACATTTTTCCAAATTACTCTTTAACCATAAGGAATTACAGAAAACTTTCAACATGTGGAAGGAGCGGTTTTACAGCAGCTTTCCAACGCCATATTATTTGCTTCATTCCTATAAATGGTTTAGAAATGCGGTCGAAAATATGATTCACGTTTTTTGTATGAAGAAAAAACGGTTTTCAAAACTGCTCTTAAACCGCTTACATTTTGCCAAAAAATTTAATTTGGGTCATGATATTGATGCCCATAGCTTTCCAACGGTATATCGCAAGCCCCATTTGGGCAATATTGGCGGAAGTTCAACCTAGCACTGGGAGAAGTTCAGGTCGAACAACTCCGGCAGTAAAATTGCAAAAAACACAATTTCATCACAACCCGAGAGCAAAATCCGCCAACGAGTGAGATTCCTATTTAAAACGGGTATTTAGTTGCTAAAAAAATGTTTCTAGATTACACTAACATCATATAGAACACAACTAACCAGAATAATTTGCGTTGGGAGACACGGTTGTGAAGATAGCCCGAAGGTCGGGTTCGTACAGATGGAAGTTCAGGTGCGTTACTCAGGAAATTCAGGTTGTGATTAGAATATTATTCTGATCCCGTGATCAGAATAGTTTTTATGTTTATATATATATATATGTTGGTGTTCTTAGAATGATCATGATGCCCTCATGTCCGTATTTTATTTTATCGGCACCTCTATCTCAAAACATGTGGACATATTTTTCGTTATCGGCTTTCGCTTGAGGACAAGCGAGGTCTAAGCTTGGGGGAGTTGAGATGTCCATTTTGCATCATGCTTTTATATCGATATTTATTGCATTATGGGTTGTTATTACACATTATGTCACAATACTTATGCCTATTATCTTTTATTTTACAAGGTTTGCACAAAGAGGGAGAATGCCGGCAGCTAGAATTCTGGGCTGGAAAAGGAGCAAATAGTAGAGACCTATTCTGCACAACTCCAAAAGTCCTGAAACTCCACGGAAGTCAGTTTTGGAATATATACAAAATATTGGGCGAAGAAAGTACTAGAGGGGGGCCACCCACCATCCACGAGGGTGGGGGCACGCCCCACCCCCTGGGCGCGCCCCCTGTCTCGTGGGCCCCTTCGCAGGCCTCCGGTGCCCATCTTTTGCTATATGAAGTATTTTGCCCTGGAAAAAATAAGAAGGAAGCTTTCAGGACGAAGCGCCGCCGTCTCGTGGCGGAACCTGGCGAAACCAATCTAGGGCTCCAGCGGAGCTATTCTGCTGGGGAAACATCCCTCCGGGAGGGGGAAATCATCACCATTGACCCTCTCATCGGGAGGGGGTCAATCTCCATCAACATCTTCACCAGCACCATCTCATATCAAACCCTAGTTCATCTCTTGTATCCAATATTTGTCTCAAAACCTCAGATTGGTACCTGTGGGTTGCTAGTAGTGTTGATTACTCCTTGTAGTTGATGCTAGTTGGTTTATTTGGTGGAAGATTATATGTTCAGATCATTTATACATATTAATACCCCTCTGATTATGAACATGAATATGATTTGTGAGTAGTTATGTTTGTTCCTGAGGACATGGGAGAAGTCTTGCTATACGTAGTCATGTGAATTTGGTATTCGTTCGATATTTTGATGAGATGTATGTTGTCTCTCATCTAGTGGTGTCATGTGAACGTCGACTACATGGCACTTCACCATTGTTTGGGCCTAGGGAAGGCATTGGGAAGTAATAAGTAGATGATGGGTTTCTAGAGTGACAGAAGCTTGAACCCTAGTTTATGCGTTGCTTCGTAAGGGGCTGATTTGGATCCATATGTTTCATGCTATGGTTAGGTTTACCTTAATACTTCTTTTTGTAGTTGCGGATGCTTGCAAGAGGGGTTAATCATAAGTGGGATGCTTGTCCAAGGAAGGGCAGTACCCAAGCACCGGTCCACCCACATATCAAATTATCAAAGTAAAGAATGCGAATCATATGAGCGTGATGAAAACTAGCTTGACGATAATTCCCATGTGTCCTCGGGAGCACTTTCCTTTATATAAGAGTTTGTCCAGGCTTGTACTTTGCTACAAAAAGGATCAGGCCACCTTGTTGCACCTTGTTTACTTCTGTTACTTGTTACCCGTTATAAATTACCTTATCACAAAACTATCTGTTACCGATAATTTCAGTGCTTGCAGAGAATACCTTACTGAAAACCACTTGTCATTTCCTTCTGCTCCTCGTTGGATTTGACACTCTTACTTATCGAAAGGACTATGATGGATCCCCTATACTTGTGGGTCATCAGCCCTTTCTTTTGCAGAGTAAATTCGGCAGTCAAAAATATGCCCTGCTCACTTGATTATGGAGTTCTGCAGACGCATTTGCAGATCTTCCGAAGAGCTCTGTTGATGCTGCAAAGTTTTTCTGGGCACAAGAGGGGAACACGATAGAGAAACTCTTTTGGTCGCAGTACCTAGCACCAAAGCGTTCAACGCTGTTGAACGACCAGATGATGCAGTTGGCGGAGATGCATAGGATGTCCGGCCTGGCCATGAAGGACATCGTAGTCTGGCTATGGCTAGCAGAACCCATTCCTAGCAGCTACTTTGGCCTGGTCAAGCGGCTCACCGACTCCCTACCCCGAATTGAAGCTGTGAAGCGCTCTTCGTGCATTGAGGGTGCTCGGATGGCCTTTGCTCGTGTCAAGATGCACTGGGCGAAGATGAAGGCCACCATCATGGCAGTTGAGGGCCCACCTGAAGGCAAGGACTATCGCAAGCCGGAGCAATATTTTGAAGACCTCCTAGAGGGTGCCCGTTTAATAGAGGGTCAATGCTCAAAGGATATTATGTTTGAATGAATGTATCTGGGCTGCCCAGACTTTGTGTCATGAAACAAGGCTTGTATAATATATTTGTGCCTTTATCCGGAATTATTTTCCTCCTGTGCGGCCGTTTTTATATCTGAAAGTTTGCCAGTCGTCAGCTTCAGCCCCCACATAGATACTACAGGGGTGTTCAGAATACCACATGACCACACTTGACCCAACGTATTGGTCCATAAAGGAGGTGACCGTGCAGCGAACCAGGTAATCAAACTTTGCAGCTTTATCACTCTCACTTAGCCATAGGAGTTTGACAGCGGGACTATAAGCTAGCCCCTGGTGCTTGTTCGGCTATCCGAACTTGGATTCCTTAATTAGGCGCGTGACTGGGTGGAGGCTAGTCCTTCGTATAATACGGAAAAAATCGCAAAAGATTTAGTAAGTCACCGAATCGCTGACCAGCTCTCGCTATATCATGACAGTCAGTTTTCGGCTTTCTCTACTGAGGTGTTTGACCGGACGAACCAGAAACATAATCACAGTAGTTCTCCCTTTACTACCTTAGCCGAACAAGCGGAATGTAAGGTTGTAACCACAGGATCCGGGCAACCCAACTATTGACCAAAGACATGATTCGGAGCCGATGCATATAATGCGGTATTAGGGATGACGAAGTATACTATAAAAGTGTTCGGACTTTTTGTTTTTGAAAAATATATGTTGCCGAATAGATCCCCTCGCAATTAATGCCGAGGTGTATATGTCAATCTGTCATGAAGATGGAATAAATATTATGAAATAAGCCGATACCGAATAGGGTTGGACAAAACTGTTTCCGCTATAGTCTGATTGATATGTCAAAACGTGCTCTTATAGAGAATGCCATAATCATCAAGGCTATTTTACATGCCAAGAAGTTGAGAACAAGGGAAAGCTGTATACAGGTCCTAAAAAAAGGTGGTCTTGAAGATCCATTGGACACCTTGCCGCACGTCTGTGTCGCTTTTCACCTTGGTGTAGAATCCTTTGAGAGGATCAACAATCGTGTATATAGAAGGGGCTTGGGAAGAGGCCCTTTGTACCACCGAAAAGTGATTTGGGTTTTAAAGAACCTAAAAAGAGAAGAGAAAAAAAGGAAGAATATTAAGGTCCGAATAGGGTTGAACCCTATTGTGGACTTTGTCCTTAGTGTGCCTCCGTCCTTGCCCATGGTATTTTTAGTGTGTAGTTATGTACGCGTGGTACGTATGCCGCGATTAGCTGGGGGTTTTGACGGAGGCCGAATTGCTAATCTAGTTCTGGATGAACCGAACTATCGTTCTGTAGGGTAGACCGGACTCTTTGGACAATGTCCGGGGGCTTGATGGCCGATGAAGTATTCGGCTTGATAAGGCCACCCTATACCTCAGCTACGAGGGCCGTGGTATGCTCCTCAGTACGGAGGGAGCACTCCATATTTCCATTGACTGTTATGACACCGCATGGTCTGGGCATCTTAAGCTTTATATAAGCATAGTGTAGGACTGCATTGAAATGGGCGAAAGCGGTTCGTCCGAGCAGTGCATGATAGCCGCTGCGAAAGGGGACGATGTCGAAGATCAAATCTTCGCTTCGGAAATTATCTGGTGAGCCGAAGACTACTTCCAGCGTTATTGACCCTGTACAGCAGGCCTCTACGCCGGGTACTACTCCTTTAAAGGTGGTTTTAGTAGGCTTGATCCTTGACAGATCAATACCCATTTTACGGACAGTGTCCTAATAAAGCAGCTTAAGACTGCTGCCGCCGTCCATGAGGACTCGCGTGAGATGGAATCCGTCGATGATTGGATCGAGGACGAATGTTGCCGAACCTCCATGACGGATACTGGTCAGATGGTCTCTGCAATCAAAAGTGATCGGACAGGCTGACCATGGGTTGAATTTTGGGGCGACTGGCTCTATGGCATAGACGTCCCTTAGTGTGCACTTGCGCTCCCGCTTAGGGATATGAGTGACGTAGATCATATTCACTGTTTTTACCTTAGGGGGAAATTTCTTTTGCCCCCCTATGTTCGTTGGGCGAGGCTCATCATCATCCTTGCTAGGCGGCCCTTTCCCATTAGGTTCAGTGTTTAGCTTACCGGCCTGTTTAAAGACCCAACAATTTCTGTTGGTATGATTGTCAGGCTTGTCAGGGGTGCCATGGATCTGGCAAGGCTGATCGAGTATTCTGTCCAAACTGGATGGACCCTCTTTGTTTCCTTTGAATGTCTTCTTCCGCTGACAGGGTTTAGAACCACTGAATCCGGCGTTGACTGTTGTGTCTTCGGTATCTTCATTGTTGCTTTGACGCTTGTGTTTGTTGTGTCGTGGCCTACCGTTGCCATCTTTGGCTTCGGAGGTGCCAGGGTCGCTGGTGCTATTGCTTCTACGAGCTAGCCAACTGTCTTCTCCCGCACAAAACCGGGTCATGAGTGTGGTAAGAGCTGCCATGGACTTTGATTTCTCTTGGCCGAGGTGTCGAGCGAGCCATTCGTCACAGACGCTGTGTTTAAAGGCCGCGAGGGCTTCGGCGTCCGGACAATCGATAATTTGGTTCTTTTTAATGAAGAACTGGTCCAGAGTTTTTGGGCTGACTCTCCAGGTTGTTGGACTATATGACTAGGGTCATCGGCGTACGGAGGCCGGACATAGGTACCTTGAAAGTTGTATCTAAAGGCATCTTCCAAATCTTCCCAGCTACCAATAGAGTTCTCTGGAAGGCTGTTTAACCAGTGTCGTGCTGGTCCTTTTAGCTTTAAGGGGAGATATTTGATTGTGTGGAGATCCTCACCACGGGCCATGTGGATATGCAGAAGGAAATCTTCAATCCATACCGCGGGATCTGTCATGCCATTGTATGATTTGATGTTTACGGGTTTAAACCCTTCTGGGGACTGGTGATGCATTACCTCATCGGTCAAGCATAAGGGGTGTGCGATGCCTCTGTATCGGGCGACGTTACGATGGAGTTCGGATGACATCCGTATGCGGTTTTCGGCCCGGGTGAGGTTATGCCTATCGTGCCAGGCCTGATGGCCGTCTTCTCGCGTTGGGGCACGCCCCCTTGATCCGTAGATTGATCTGGCTTTACCTGCTCTATTGTCCAGGTCCTGCCATAGGTCGTAGGTATATCCTGGAGCCGCTGTCTCTCTGCCTCTACGGCGAGGTGGTGCGGGTTGGTGTTCGACATAGGTGACCGCTTTATCTCGCCCACGTGGTGGTCGGTCTGGTTCATCGGCGCGGTCATGTCTTGACGGTATTGGCTTGAGGGCCTCATCATCAAATTGTGGTAGTAGCCGACGCTTCAGATAACTCTTTGTTGGGCATTGGAGGCCATATTCTTCGGCATCTAGGACCTAGGTCCATCTGTCGTTGAGTGTATCCTGTTCGGCTTGGAGCCGTTGCTACTACTTTTTTAGGCTTCTCGTAGTGGCGATTAGTTGGTGCTTAAAGCGCTCCCACTCGAGGGGTTCCTCTGGCATGATGAAATCTTTGTTGCCGAGGCTGACATCATTGTCAGAGACCGGTAGATAGTTGCTATCTTCTAAATCTTCGTTCCCGACCGGATCGTCGGGGTTGACTTGCCCCTCCTCCACATCATCTTGTTCGGATGCGGGCTCAATGGGGGCTTTGGGTTCTTCGGCGTTCTCTGGAGTGTTGTTGTCTCTGATGCCGGTATTACTGTCTTTTTCACGACGCGATTTTGAGCGACGTCGCTGGCGTATTCACTATGGTGGTGCCTCAATAGGTTTGTCCTCAACCGGATCCTTCCTGCCTTCGCCGTCATCCTCTTTGGGTGTATCTACCAATACACGTCGTATGTGGAGGTGGTCGTCCAACGTCCGGTAAATGGCGGGTCTTGGCCTTGTTCGTCTCTGGCATCGTCGTCCATACTGTCGATATCTTCGGAGGTGTAATCCAACATGTCGGTTAAGTCCTTGACGGTGGCTATGAAGTGGGTGGTGGGTGGGACGTAAAAGTCCTTGCTCTCAGCCCCTAATCCGGGTTGGGCGTAGTTCGGAGGTGATCCCTCTGTAATGGTGAGGGATCGCATTAAGTCTAGAGCCTCATTTAAGAGTGAGGATTGGATGGGGAAACGAGAGTCCGCGGAGCTAGCCAGGGTAAAAGCCTCCTGGCCATGCACACTTGGCATGGACTTCGAGAATTCGGAGCTAGAGTCCGGGGGTGAGTCCGGCCTTTCAATGATAGGGGGAATCCAGTCTGACTCCGGGCTTGCCAAGGACACAATCGCCTCCGGATCTCCAATAGTGAGCTTCATAGCAGGGAGTCCGGCGGGCTCTAAACTCCCATCTTCAGACCCCGGCAGTTTGCTCCGGATCTAAAGCCAGAGCGGTGGTCAGGGCCGCGAACCATTCGAAGATCAAGTCTCCTCAGATATCAGCGACATAATTCAGGTTCCCAAAACTGATCTGATGACCAGGGGCGTAGCTGTCGATCTATTCGAGGTGGCCAATTGAGTTGGCTGCTACCTCTTGAGCATGCATTGGTTTTCCCTTGAAGAGGAAAGGGTGATGCAACAAAGTAGCGTAAGTATTTCCCTCAGTTTTTGAGAACCAAGGTATCAATCTAGTAGGAGACAACACACAAGTCACCTAGTACCTGCACAAACAATCAAGAACCTTGCAACCAGCGCGATAAAGGGGTTGTCAATCCCTTCACGGCCACTCGCAAAAGTGAGATCTGATAAAGATAGTAAAGTAAATATTTTTGGTATTTTTGTTGTATAGATTGGAAAGTAGAGATTGCAAAATAGTAAACGAGATGCGATGTAAATAAAAGAGATGCAATATAATAAGAAAGAGACCCGAGGGCCATAGGTTTCACTAGTGGCTTCTCTCATGACAGCATGTATTACGGTGGGTGAACAAATTACTGTCGAACAATTGATAGAAAAGCGCATAGTTATGAAGATATCTAAGACAATGATCATGCATATAGGAATCACGTCCGTGTCAAGTAGATCGAAGCGATTCTGCATCTACTACTATTACTCCACACATCGACCGCTATCCAGCATGCATCTAGAGTATTAAGTTCATAAGAACAGAGTAACGCATTAAGCAAGATGACATGATGTAGAGGGATAAACTCAAGCAATATGATATAAACTCCATCTATTTACCCTCGATGGCAACAATACAATGCGTGCCTTGCTGCCCCTACTGTCACTGGGAAAGGACACCGCAAGATTGAACCCAAAGCTAAGCACTTCTCCCATTGCAAGAAAGATCAATCTAGTAGGCCAAACTAAACCGATAATTCGAAGAGACTTGCAAAGATATCAAATCATGCATATAAGAATTCGGAGAAGAACCAAATAATATTCATAGATAATCTTGTTCATAAATGCACAATTCATTGGATCTCGGCAAACACACCGCAAAAGAATATTACATCGAATAGATCTCCAAGAACATCGAGGAGAACTTTGTATTGAAGATGAAAGAGAGAGAGGAAGCCATCTAGATAATAACTATGGACCCGAAGGTCTGTGGTAAACTACGCACGCTTCATCAGAGAGGCTATGGTGTTGAAATAGAAGCCCTCTGTGATCGATTCCCCCTCCGGCAAATTGCCGGAAAAGGCCCCAAGATGGGATCTCACAGGTATAGAAGGTTGCGGCGGTGGAAAAGTGGTTTCATCGCTCCCCCTGATGTTTCTAGGGTATAATAGTATATAGGCGAAAGAAGTACGTCGGTGGACCTACGGGGGGCCCACGAGGGTGGGGGCGCACCTACCCCCCTGGGCGCGCCCTCCTGCCTCGTGGCTGCCTCGTTGCATCTCCGACTTCATCTCCAAGTCTTCTGGTTTGCTTTCGGTCCAAGAAAGATCATCGCGAAGGTTTCATTCCGTTCGGACTCCGTTTGGTATTCCTTTTCTGCAATACTCTAAAATAGGCAAAAAAACAGAAATTGGCACTGGGCATCTGGTTAATAGGTTAGTCCCAAAAATAATATAAAAGAGCATATTAAATCCCATTAAACATCCAAAACAGATAATATAATAGCATGGAACAATAAAAAATTATAGATACATTGGAGACGTATCATTGGCACATAGAGCGAAGCCGCCGAACACAAAAATTTGATCGGGGAGGAAAGTATCCCCGGAATAGCATCATTGTTGATGATCGAACAAGCCATCGAACCTTCTGTCGATGGCACAGTGGAATTCTCAATGAAAGGACCAATGTCAGTGTCAAAACCGGCTGATCTCGGGTAGGGGGTCCCGAACTGTGCGTCTGAGGATCGAAGGTAACAGGAGACAAGGGGGACACGATGTTTACCCAGGTTTGGGCCCTCTTAATGGAGGTAAAACCCTACGTCCTGCTTGATTGTATGATGAGTATAAGGGTTACAAGAGTTGATCTACCTCGGGATCGTAATGGCTAAACCCTAGATGTCTAGCCTATATGAATTCGGATAGCCTCTACGGACTAAACCCTCCTATATATATAGACACCGGAGGGGCCTAGGGTTGTACAGAGTCGGTTTACAGAGAAAAGAAACTACACATCCGAATGTTAAGCTTGCCATCCACGCAAAGGAGAGTCTCATCTGAACCTAGGGGAAGGCCTTCTACCTTGTATGTTCTCGGCCCATTAGTCCGGCTCACAGCACACGGGCCGGACTCTCGAGGACCCTTTAGTCTAGTACTCTCTCAAACACCGAGAGCGCTCGAGCTGCCGTCCATGCCGCCGATGTTGCCCTAGCCCGGGTCGAGGCCATCCACGCCAAGATCGAGGATGCACACGCCAAGATATTCTAGTCCACCTTAGAATCCAGCATGCAACCCACATCCGAAAAGGAGGAGGTGGCCATGGAGCACCTGCTTCCTCATGAGGTCGCCGAGCGAGAGCTGGAGATGCAGGAGGCGGCAGAGATCGAGGAGCGCCGGGAGGAGGAGTTGCGCGTGGCCGAGGTCGAGGTAGAGAAGAGTATGTCCATCGAGGAATCGGCAATGGAGTACCAACGCGAGCTCTGGCGCAGCCACTACTACGAGTACTAAAACCTTGAGGGCGGCACCAAGAACAAGGACGAGGACGCGGTCGACTTCAGCAGGGGGCGCGGAGTCCACCAACGGCCGCATGTCGCCAGGACAAGTCATCGACATCTCATCTCACACCGGCGATGCATAGGCTGGCGCGGTGGCGGATTTCTTAAAATTATGCGTACTTAGGCTTTGTTTTTAATGATGGTCTTTTCTTAGAGCGATGTTTAGGTCAACAGGCTCTGTTTAATTACTAAAATTGCTTGATTCAGTAAGTGTGGTATGTCTGTTGTACGTTCTTTTGTGTGCCCAAATTAGCAAGCGATACTAAATTATGCAATGACATACCCGGGGAAATTTCCACCAAAATTTGAATTATCAAACTCATTCCATGTGCGTAAAGTAGAAGAATCGTTTGTGATGCACACAATCGTTAAAAATGAATGGTCTGGCGGCACCGCGCAGAAAGTTTCCCTCCACATTTCCAAAATTTTGGCCTACCGCCAAAATATCTACCCCTCCCCCCTTCCCCACTCCCTTTTCTCCCCGACCACAAGTCACATTTCCCGTGTTTCCTCCTTCCTTCCTTCCTTCCTTCCTAAACTATAGCCGCTGATGCGGCTTGAAGCTACGTCGGTATTTCCCCAAAGAGGAAGGGATGATGCAGCACAACGGCGGTATGTATTCCCCTCAGTGATGAGATCAAGGTTATCAAACCAGTAGGAGAACCAAGCAACAACACGTAAGCGGCGTCTGCACACAAATAACAACTACTCGCAACCCGACGCATTAAAGGGGTTGTCAATTCCTTTCGGGTAACGGTGCCAGAAATTGGCAAAACGGACGTGAATAAATTGTAGTAGATTGATAGATCGAACGCCAAATAAAATAAATAAGAATAAATTGCAGCAAGGTATTCTTGTATTTTTGGTTTAATAGATCTGAAAATAAAAGGCAAATAAAATAGATCGCAAAGGCAAATATATTAAAGAAGAGACCCGGGGGTGTAGGTTTCACTAGTGGCTTCTCTCGAGAAAAATAGCAAACGATGGGTAAAAAATTACTGTTGGGCAATTGATAGAACTTAAAATAATCACGACGATATCCGGGCAATGATCATTATATAGGCATCACGTCCAAGATTAGTAGACCGACTCCTGCCTGCATCTACTACTATTACTCCACACGTCGACAGCTATCCAGCATGCATCTAGTGTATTAAGTTCATGGGTAAATGGGGTAATGCAATAAGAACGAGGACATGATGTAGACAAGATCTATCTATGTAGAGATAGACCCCATCGTTTTATCCTTAGTAGCAATGATGCATACGTGTTCGTTCCCCTTCTGTCACTGGGATCAAGTACCGTAAGATCGAACCCACTACAAAGCACCTCTTCCCATTCCAAGATAAATAGATCAAGTTGGCCAAACAAAACCCAAATATCGGAGAAGAAATACGAGGCTGTAAGCAATCATGCATATAAGAGATCAAAGAAGATTCAAATAACTTTCATGGATAAAAAGATAGATCTGATCATAAACTCAAAGTTCATCCGATCCCAATAAACACACCACAAAAAGAGTTACATCATATGGATCTCCAAGAGACCATTGTATTGAGAATCAAATGAGAGACAGGAAGCCATCTAGCTACTAACTACGGACCCAAAGGTCTACAAAGAACTACCCACGCATCATCGGAGAGGCACCAATGGAAGTGTTGAACCCCTCCGTGATGGTGTCTAGGTTGGATCTAGTGGTTCTGGACTCTACGGTGGCTGGAATTGATTTTCGTCGACTCCCCTAGAGTTTCTGGTATATTGGGGTATTTATAGAGCAAAGAGGCGGTTCAGGGGCACCCGAGGTGGGCACAACCCACCAGGGCGCGCCTGGGCCTCCTGGCGCGCCCTGGTGGGTTGTGCTCCCCTCGGAGCACCCCCAGGCGCTTCTCCGGCCCATTGGGTGTCTTCTGTTCCAAACAAAATCTCCAAAATGTTTCGCTGCGTTTGGACTCCCTTTGGTATTGATTTCCTGCGATGTAAAAACATGCACAAAACAACAACTAGCACTTGGCACTATGTCAATATGTTAGTACCAAAAATGATATAAAATGATTATAAAATATCCAAGATTGATAATAGAACAACATGGAACAATAAAAAAATTATAGATACGTTGGAGACGTATTAGCCGCTTCCTCGCTTGCTTCCTCGCTCTTGCCGTCTCGCATCCTACCGTAGGGGTCGCCATGGTCTTCTTCTAAGACCTCTCCAGCGGTTCCTCCTCCGATGATGACTCCTTCACCACCCGTGTTGGGGATATTACTACTGGACTTAAACCGGCCAGGAGTAGCCGGGTTAACTTTATGAAGATTAGAAGCCCATGAAGACATAAGTATGATGGCGCTTTACGAAGGCCCAAAGCCCAAAAGCGGGTTAAGGCCTGTAGATGTAAACCGACTCTTTTATGTAACTTGTATTGTAAGTTAGAAGGAATAAAGACCGAGCCAGATACGTTTATGATCTGGCCTCGGGACTCTGTAAACCGGCGGGCGTCAACCTATGTATATAAAGGGACGACCCGACAGCGGTTTAGGGGAGAGACAACACACAACAACTCGAGAGCCAGGAAAAGCTGATTCGCTCCCTGGTCATCGAACCCCTAGCAATATCAACACAACTAGACGTAGGATTTTACCTTCATCGAAGGGGCCGAACTAGTATAAAAACCCTCGTGTCCCTTGTCCGGTTCAACCCCTTTAAGCTAACCCGTAGTGATGGCTCCACGACTAAGTCCTTTCACTAGGACATCTGCCGTGACAAAACCACGATAGTTTGCGCCCACCGTGGGGCTATCACACGATGCTTTCGGGTTCTTGAAGGGAAGCTTCGAAGGACTCAAGGGATACGCTGTGGGCCGGATGACGAAGAGTCATCGCGGGAAGCTCTACATCGACGACGCGGGATGGGGTCCCGAGGCCGGTTCAATTGAATACGGGTACCGGGTCCCCTTTGGCGGGATTCACGTCTTCATCGGCAAGATCGAGGAATCGGGCCCTAAGCCGGACACCTGCACTGACATCATCGAGACGGCTCAGCGTGCAAACTCTACCCAGGTTCAGCCCGCAGCAAGGCATGTTTTCGTAGGTGTCATCCACGGAGCGGAATATGAGGATGGACCGGCATCTGATGGAGAAACCATTGTCTGTTCTGATGATGAGTCTTCAACCGGAGAGACCGAGTCGCTGTATCAGCTGCAGGACGGCCGGATTAGTGGAGGTTCCGATGGCAACAGTATTCCGGACCCCCTCGATCTACCAAGCCGGGTCGCAGTCTTCATGGCCGGTACACAACCAGCACAACACTCTTCTACCGCTGCGACAATGCTCTCCGGTTCAGCAACAGCAACGCCAGCGGGAGTAGGGGGGCTCCGCGCCACCTCCGGATCAGGTTTTGTCTGATTTGTTCGACGCTTTGGAAACCCTGATGGCAGCAGAAGTGGATGCAGCAACCCGAGATCAGCACAATACGGAGATTGCAAAGGTGAAAGATCAGATAACTCAGGCTAAAACGGACCTAGCAGCAAAGAACGCCAGGATGGCTACAGAACAGGCCGGGTTGGAAGCTCAGGCCTACTGGCTTAGGCTGGATCAGAGTGTCTCAGATGATGTCATGAGGAGGAGATATCGGTCGCACCTCCCCCTGGGTTATGAGCCAAGAAATCTCTTCAACACGCCAGGAGCAGGAACCAGTAACCAGCCGGTGGGAAACTGGAATGAGGCACCGGGAACAGGAGCGCCGGTTCAGCTGCGCATGATGAACCCCCCTCGTCAGAACAACATTGTGCCACAGTACGTTCCAACGCCTCCGGGGCATTACTCCAACCCGTTGGATAACATTGTGGCCGCCGCTTCACGATTGGTAGTCCTCCCAATGGACGGCGAGTCACCAGTGGCGATTGAGACACGACGGGCCAGATAGCTCCTTCAAACAGCTTTAAACCAGCAGCAGGCTTATTCACATAGTCGCGAGAGGATTCATTCCACCTCCCGCCCGAGTCGGAGCTGCAGCCGGCACGTTGAGGATGAACCGGCCATGTCAAGCAGTGCATGTCACCGTAACTTGCCGCGAGGGCATAACCCGACATGTGGCGATGCTAATGCGCAGGATGTGGTGGATCATGGTCATGCACGTCGAGAAGCCGAGTTAGCAGCTCAGCACACAACTCGTCAGCCTACTCCGGTTCGTCCTACCGCTTCAGTGGAGCCACGCATGGTCTTCAGTTCTTTAGGGGTGTCGTGTCTTACCCCCGCGTTACATAATGTACGACTGCCCAAGGATTTTTAAAGGCCCTCGTAAGGTGCCCAATTACACCGCCGATTTGCAACCAGAGTCATGGGTTGAAAGTTATGAGATGGCAATGGAGATGCTGGATGTGGATGAAGCGGTGTGTGATAAATACTTCACCATGATGTTGGAGGGGACAGCTCGTACTTGGTTAAAGAGCTTATCGGCTAACTCTGTCGGGTCATGGGCCGAGTTAAAACACCGATTTATCCAAAATTTTAAAGTTACTTGTAAGCAGCCTATGTCGATTGTGGACCTGGCTGCTTGTGTTCAAGAGGATGGGGAGTCTACAACCCATTGGGTGAAGCGGGTCTCAGCTATTCTGCATTCGTCGGATCGCATCAACGCGGATACAACAGTTTTCACGTTGGAGGGCAATTGCCGGTTTTTACCATTAAAACTGAAGTTAGGAAGGCTCAAACATCACTGCAATGACATGTCAACGCTTATGGCCGCTTTGGTTAAATATGCCGATTCAGATAGTACCAAAGACCCTGACTCAGAGGAGGACAAACCGGGGAAAGGGGAGAAGAACGGCAACACCAAGGGATAGCAGCATAACCCGGCAGGTCATGGGAACAATGGTAACCGCAAAGCAGACAATAGTCTGGACTTTGTGTCTAACACCAATGCTCGGGATAATGGTCAGCGTCGTAAGGGCAAACAGCCCCAGAGGGGCGGAGGGTCAGGCCCCAATCTGGAGCGCCTGTTAAATCAACCTTGTCCAAAGCATGGATCGAAGGAGAGGCCAGCTTCACATCTTTGGAAGGATTGTTTCATCGTGCGAGAGTTTAAGAACTCCAATGTGTTTCAATACGACAATGGCCCGCCCGGCGGTTCAGGAGGTGGTTTTCATGGGCCGGGTTATGGAGGCAGCAGCTCCGGTTCAGGATTTCAAGGCAATCAATCCGGACATGGAAATCAAGGGAACCAGGGCAATCAGGGAGGTTATAACCATTAGGGGAATCGGCAGCAGCAGCAGTCGGGTTATCAGAGCAATCTGAAGCAGTTGAATAGTAGGCAGTATCATGTCTTCACCACTAGCTTGTGCAAGCGTGATCAGAAGCTTCACAAGAGGGCCGTGAACTCTGTTGAACTGGTAGTGCCTCGGTATTTGCACTGGTCTGAGCAACCAATTTTATGGAGTCAAGAGGATCATCCACCCCGGGTGGATAATCCGGGCCATCTGGCCTTAGTGGTGGCACCTCAAGTTGGTGGGTATAAGTTCACCAAGGTGCTTATGAATGGTGGAAATAGTATTAATATCCTTTACTATGATAGCTTCCGTCGTATGGGATTGACAGATAAGAATCTTAAACCGTCGAACACCGTTTTTCACGGTGTGGTGCCTGGTAAGTCTGTGTATCCAGTGGGCAAGATGGCCCTAGAGATGGCTTTTGGAGATGATCATGACTCAAGGTCAGAGACGTTGACTTTTGAGGTGGTGAAAATTAAGAGTCCGTATCACGCCCTGTTCGGACGGTCGGCTTATGCCAAGTTCATGGCGAGGCCATGCTATGTTTATCTACAACTTAAAATGTCAGGGTATAAAGGGACCATCACCGTACATGGGAGCAGGAAGATTGCTTTGGAATGTGAAGAGGGTGATGCGGCTTATGCTGAGTCAGTTTGTGCCCCAGAGGAGCTGAAGTTTTATAAGGACAAGGTTGATCCGGCAGACACGACTTCTTTGAAAAAACCAACTACGGAGCACAATCCGACGTTAAAGTTTAAATCGGCTATAGACACTAAGATGGTTGACTTTGTTCCTGGCGATTCATCCAAGCAGTTCAGCATCAGTGCTAACCTGGATCCCAAATAGAAAGCGCGCTCATCTAGTTCATCCATGAGAACCGGGACATCTTTGCATGGAAGCCTTCTGACATGCTAGGTGTACCGAGGGAACTCGCTGAGCACACACTTAATATAGATCCTAAGTTTAAACCGGTCAGGCAGTTTCTCCACCGCTTCAACGAAGAAAGGCGTAAGGCTATTGGTGAGGAGGTAGCTCAGCTGTTGGCCGCAGGGTTTATCGTGGAGGTCTTTCACCCGGAGTGGCTGGCTAATCTGGTGCTGGTCCTTAAGAAAAACGACACTTGGCGTATGTGTGTAGACTACACAGACTTGAACAAGGCTTGTCCAGCTGATCCCTTTGCCCTCCCTCGTATTGATCAGATTATTGATGCTACGGTAGGTTGTGACTGTTTGTGTTTTCTGGATGCTTATTCTGGTTATCATCAGATCAAAATGACAGTTAAAGACCAGGAGAAGACAGCTTTTATAACTCCCTTTGGAGCCTTATGCTATGTCTCTATGCCATTTGGGCTCAAGAGTGCCCAGGCGACTTATCAGTGCTGTGTTCAGAATTGTCTTCATAAGCAGATTGGGCGCAATGTTCATGCATATGTGGATGATATTGTGGTGAAGTCCAGGAAGGAGGAAACATTGATAGATGACTTGAGGGAAACTTTTGACAACCTCTGGGTTTATAAGATGATGCTTAATCCGGACAAATGTGTCTTTGGTGTTCTGGCAGGCAAGCTCTTGGGTTTTCTGGTGTCTAACAGGGGCATTGAGGCTAATCCGGAAAAAAATTCAGCTATCACATCCCTGGCTAAACCGGCATGTACAATGACGTTCAACGTTTAGCAGGCCGGATTGCGGCTTTGAGCCGGTTTATCAGTCGTCTTGAGGAGAAAGCTATCCCTTTATATCATATGTTAAAGAAAACGGATGATTTTGTCTGGAGTGACGCGGCTAATAAAGCGTTTGAGGATTTGAAGAGATAGTTGGATGAACCACCTGTCCTTGTGGCTCCGGTCGATAAAGAGCCTTTACTATTATATGTGGATGCTAATGCCCGGGCTGTCAGTGTGGCTATTGTTGTGGAGCGCAAGGAGGCTGTAAAGGAGTATCCGGTTAAACGGTCGGTTTATTATATCAGTGAGGTACTTATCGAATCAAAGCAGAGGTATCCGCATTGGCAGAAGCTGGTGTATGGAGTTTTTATGGCAAGCCAGAAGCTCAAGCACTATTTTCAGGGTCATCCTATCACAGTGGTTAGTTCAGCCCCTTTGTGAGATATCATCCAAAACAGAGAGGCGACTGGCCGGATTGCCAAGTGGGCTATTGAGCTTGGACCTCATGGGCTCAAGTATACACCTCGCACAACGATCAAATCTCAAGCACTCGTGGACTTCATCAATGATTGGACAGAGTTGCAGGCACCATAGGAAAAGCCAGACAACAATTATTAGACTATCCACTTTGATGGGTCCAGGCAATTGGAGGGCCCGGGGGCTGGAGTCATATTAACTTCCCCACGAGGTGACAAGTTTTGTTATGTTCTTCGCTTAATGTTCCCTTGCACTAACAATGCAGGTGAGTATGAGGCCTTACTCCACGGTCTTCGGATGGCTAAGGAGATGAACTTAAGCCGGGTTAAGTGCTTCAGTGACTTAGACCTGGTGGCTCAACAGGTATCTGGCACTTGGGATTCTAAGGACCCACTCATGGCTGCATATCGACGAGAGGTGTACATAGTGGCTGGTCATTTCAAGGGCTATCAATTTGACCATATAGACCAGCGAAAGAATGAAGCGGCGGACGCTTTAAGTTGTCTAGGCTCTCAGTGTAAACCGGTGCCACCTAATGTCTTCCTCGACGTACTGCATAATACGTCGGTCAAGATACCCACAGAGGAGGAGTTGACTATTCCTGACCTGGAGGCCCAGTTGGTGGCGGCTTTGCATGTTATACCGGATTGGACAGTCCCGTATTTGGCTTACATGAACCAGGGCGAGTTACCGGAGGATGAAACCTTGGCCCGACAGATAATCCGGCGATCCAAGTCAATGACCATTATCAATGGGGAGTTACATCATTACAGCGTCACAGGAGCAATTCAGCGTTGTGTGTCTCCTCAAAAGGATTGTGAGATTTTGCGAGAAATCCATGAAGGAGATTGTGGTCACCATGCCGGTTCAAAATCCTTGGTGGCTAAGGCTTTTCGTCACGGCTTCTATTGGTTGACGGCTCATGCTGATGTTGAGGATTTAGTCAAAAGGTGTGACGATTGTTAGAAATTTGTACGCTGCGCTCATGTTCCGGCTCAGGAGTTGAGAATGATTCCAATCACTTGGCCGTTTGCAACTTGGGGGCTCGATATGGTTGGACCCTTTAAAGAGATCCAAGGACAAAAAGACCCACCTGTTGGTGGCGGTTGACAAGTTTACCAAATGGGTCGAGGCAGAGCCAGTCAGCAAGTGTGATGCAGCCACGGCGGTTCAATTCATCAAAAAGGTGATATTCCGGTTTGTTTTTCCACACAGCATTATCACTGATAATGGTACTTGTCGTGGATTTGTCACGGCAGATGTCCTAGCGGAAGGACTTAGTCGTGGAGCCATCGCTACGAGTTTACTTGAACGGGTTAAAGCGGACACAAAGACACGAGGGGTTTATACTAGTTCGGCCCCTTCGATGAAGGTAAAAGCCTACGTCTAGTTGTGATGGAATTGATGTGGTCTCGATGGGTAGGGAGCAAACAAGCTTCGCCTAGACTCGAGTTGTTGTCGTTGTCTCTCTTGAACCACCGCCGGGTCGTCCCCTTATATACACGGGTGACGCCCGTCGGTCCATAGAGTCCCAACCGGTTCATATTCGTATCCCGGTTGGTATCTCTCTATTCCTAACTTACAATACAAGTTATACATCAGGTCGGTTTACAGCTACAGATTCTAAACTGACTATAGGCCTTGGGCCTTCACCTGCTTATACCACTATGAAGTTAACCCGGCCCAAGTAGGCCGGTTTACGCCTAGTGGCAATATCCCCAACATTAGGCCCCAGATTGATTTGAACTGGTTCATGTCAATCCTTCACCAAATCTTGTATCTTGGACATCTTCTGGTAATTGGTAAACCGCCATGTTGTCATCATTTCTGGTTGCTGTAAACAGGCATGACGTCATCAGTTTTGGTTACTGTAAACTGGCATCACGTCATCATGAAATTTATAACGCCCTCTTAATAACAGCTCCTGGATCCGCGCGCTTGACCTAGCTGGGTTGCCTTATAAATAAAACCGAAGGGTCATTTCTTTCCTTTCTCCTTCGTCTCTTCTTCTTCTTCCTCACGTCGCCGGCTTTAGAGCTCCGCCACCGCCGTCGACCTCTGCCTCACCTCAGGCCGCTGCATCAACCTGAACGTACCAGAGTATTGCGGCACCTTCCCGCATCTTCTCCGTTCCCGGTAAGCTTTCTCCTCTTCTTAACCTAGATCCATTCTTAGGGTTCCGTGTTCGTGCTGTGTTCATCACGCGCTCATATCTGTTCTCTGATCTTGAATGAATCCGCGAACTCTTGCTGTGTTCAGTAGCGATCCCTAAGCATCCGCTTGCAACTTCTCATCTAATCCCATAGATCTCCCGCACATATTCGCTCAATGGTTCACTTCTGTTTCCGCCTTACTCTTCGAAATATTTCCTGTTTTGTGAGCTTGCTGTAGATCCGCGGCTGTAACTCGATTTTGTGAAACTTGTTTCTGCATACACAATTATCCATAGCTTCAATTGCTTCCGACGCCTAGATCAGGCGGTTTATCTTTACCAAAGAAAAAACTGCTAAACTGGTATCTATCATTAGTCCCCTGGTTGAACCGCCATAATCCATTTGACGCTGCATTGTAGAAAACCGGTTTATAGGTACGGCCGCCGGTTTATCGTAGTTAAATTAACACCTTTTTTATCCGGCATGTCCTTGAACTGGATTACCTATTTCTTGTAGATCTCGTCATGGCAAAACAAGTGTATGAGTGCAACTGGGTTCCCTCTCGCGTCACAGAATCACAGTTGGACGATCTAGTCCTGATCGACGCTTTGGATAGTAAAGATACGATCCACTGGAGGGTTCCTGGAGATGAATGTCCTCCTACGCCCCAGGAAGGAGAGGTCGTGGTCTTCGCAGATCATATGGCCCGGGGCTTCAAACCGCCCGGCTCTAAATTTTATCGGGATGTGTTAGCCAACTTTCAACTCCGTCCATAGGATATTGGCCCCAACTCCGTCACTAATCTATGTCACTTTCAAGTACTTTCTGAGGCATACCTTCAAGAGGAGCCTTCAGTCGAGTTATTTAGAGATCTCTTTCATCTGAACCGCCGTACTGAATTCACTGACGGCCCTAATACCGAATTGGGCGGTATGGCCATTCAGAAAAGGAAAGAAATCACCTATCCCCACGTCAAACTCCATACTCACCCCAAGGAGTGGAACGCAACTTGGTTTTATTGCAAGGATACCTCCCCTGACAATGAAAATCCCTTGCCTGGCTTCCGTCCGGAACGGTTCAGCAACACTCACCCTTTTCCACAAAGGCTAAGCGCCAAGGAGAGAATTAAATATGCTCCTCAACTGTCCAAGCTCCAGGCTTTCATGGCCAATGGTTTAACAGGAATAGACCTTGCACGCTGCTGGATATCATGGAGCATTTTGCCTCTAAGCCGGCGCCCCAATTTGATGTGCAAGTATACTGATAGTGTCGATGACCCACTCCGACACACTAAAATCCAACTCCCTGATGACGAAGTCACAGAATCTGTGAAAAAGATGCTGAATGAACCGGAGCACCTCTGTGCTCAAACCGGTCTACCTCCTTACTGCACCACCAACAAACCGCCAGCGGTAATATTTTAATTGCTCTATTGTTGAACCGGTTACTGTTTTATATGTTTAACATTTAATTACTGCTGATCCAGGGCGATAATCCGTTTTGGAGCAAGAAACTTCCTCAAGACAAAACGGAGAAGGCAGGACGGCTAACCCGGCCCAAGACCAAGGTTATCAAGAAACCAACTCATAAGAGAAAAAATCACCGCTTCATCTGACCCAGCCATTGATGATGATGTGGGTAATCCGGATCTTGAGGTAGAACTTGATTCACTTGGCTTGCTTTTTACACGCCTTATTGATGATAATGCTTGTCAGGATGATGCTGAAGCCAGCAATGCGGGTTTCGTTGAGGTAACCATTCTCTCTTCCGATTCAGAAATCCTGCCTTTGCCAAAATTTCGCCGGGCCAACCAGAAAGTTAAATTTTCTCATCCTCTTGCTTATCTGGATTCCCAATTTCTTATGAAGACCCAGCAACACGAAGCTCGCCGCACAACCCGGCACAGTGGCCAGGTAATTACCTCTGCCGGTTTACCAAACAGTCCGGTTCGAAAACGCCGCTCCGAGGTCTCCGACCTTTTTATTGATTTAAATCGTAAAGCGGGTTTCTTCCGTCAACCTCTTAATCCATCCGACTCCGATTATCAGGTCACTTCTCATTCATCGTCTGGTGAATCGTCAGCCACTCAGCTACCACCTTTGAAAACAGTTGCTGGGTAAGTTAAACTGAACATATGCTTCCAGTATACCGCATAATGGCTTATGCTTTTTCTTGACTTTTTGTTTTTCTTTCAGGGCTAAACCGAAACCAAGCAAGAAAGCCCGCCTGGATAAAGCGGCTGAAGAAGATGTGGCCCCAGAACATGACCAAGCGCCGGATCGTGAAATGTTTACTTCTGAAGATATCCCCAATGATCCTCCTTTGCAAGACGATGTTATTCCCGAAGAAGGGCTTGTTAATACTCCAGCCTCTGCCGATCCGCCTGCCAGCTCCATCCAGATTGAGAAATCCCACACTCCTACTGACCAAACGGCCGCACCAACACAAACTGGCGAGTCCAAAGATGATGATGTTGTGATTACCGGTGTGGGCCGCTCTGAACCCAGGAATCCTGTCACCCTTACCAAGCATACCATCAAAGAGGATTTTTCTGCTTTGAACAAAGAAAAATGGGATCTTGAACTAGAGACATATGCTGCCCTGAGTGCCCGAGACCTTCACTCCGGCTATTTAAACCGGCTTTACACTAGCCGTGACTGTGAAGCTGGCCTGGTCAAAATGATGAGGGATAAATTTGAGGTAACTTACTTCTTTCCTTGCTGCCATTACCTTCATCCTTCTAGCCCCCAAGGGCCGGTTTGTAACGTTGGTCAAACCGGGACTTGATCCTGAACATTCTTGAAACCGATCGGTATAGCCCGCAAGAACCGGTCTAACTTAGTATAAGTAAACCGGGGCTCCAATAGAGAACTGTCCTTAGAACATAACTTGATCAAATAGCCATTAGCCCCCAAGTGCCAAGTTGAATACTTGTATTGAGCTTGGGACTTTGTGATTGAGTAATATATAAAAATTGAAGGTGCATTAGCCCCCAAGTGTCAGGCATATAACTTTGTTATGTGGTTGATACTTCAACTCCTTGGATCGCCTGTGCAAAGCTTAAACGCTGTCTGTGTGCAGGCTGAGGTGAAAATCAAGGAGGACCGAGTTGCTAATTTACAGGAGGCCTTGAAAACCCAGCAGGCTGAAACAGATAAGGCAAAGCAAGAATTAACCAGCGCTTTGAGCACTGCTGAACGGCTGAAAGAAGGCTTCAAGAAAGAGCGGGCTGACTGGGCCACTGAGAAGGCCGGTTTAACCAAAAGAGCGGAAAATGCTGAATCTGCCCTTAAACCGGTGGTAGATGAACTGACGCCCGTACAGCGGCAAATACACTCCATGACTGCTGCAATCTTTGGTAAGCTCCTTGTAACTTCTGTGATAATTTGAACCTACTGTAGCGTAAATCCGGTTTGAGACCATTCCAATATTGTTGTAGGCACACGTATTGGGCACTTAGGAAATGATGTGCGGAAGAAATTGAAAGCTGCCTACACCTTGGTGGAACAATTGTATACCGGATCCCAACGGATCATCACCACAACTTCTCACAACAACCCGGCACCCTCGTTAATCCAGGACACTCTTAGCAAGTTGTCAATGCTTCCAGCCCGGATTGAGGAGCTGAAAAAATCCGCTGCCCGAACCGGAGCCATCAATGCCTTAATCCGGGCAAAGGCATGGGTGCCAGATTTTGATCCTACGGAAGCAGCTCAAGGCTATCCCAGCCTGAAAGAAGATGGCTCTGAATTCAACGAAGAGGATTTAAGGGCAATAAACCGTGCAGTGCGCCCTCTGGCTTGCCAACTAGCTGAAGAGGCAGATTTGACGCATTATCAAGCGCAATATAACGAGCAAAACAAGCGAGTGCCTGCCCCAACTGTTGAAGCGGAGAATCTGATCCCTCCAATCCGTAAGCACACTTATGCCCCTGATATTGAACCGTCTTCCCTGATCCATGAAGAGGCTGTTTTCCAAGCTTTAATGGGAATCGACTGGACCACTGTTGATTTCCAGCCAATGGGTAGAGACAAGGAAACTGAAGCGGCGGAGGATGAGGAGCAGGCTTGAACCAGAAGCCGGTTTGGAGAGCTATTTGTAATACCTTCCGAAAAGAACAATGATCTTATTTGGGTACCGTGCTGCCCTGTAATAGGATAATTAATGCTTCTAACTGGAATATGCCTTCGTGCACAAGTAATGAAGCTTTCGTTTGAAGAACTCCAATTCATATTTCCTGCAATCAGAAAAATTTGAACTTCGGTGGCGGTTATACCGCCAGCCGGTTTATGATCCTGATATGTGTATCAGTAATATAACAAATATATGATACATAAATACCTGCCATGTTTGGGCATGAAGCTGGCTTAGCCAAGCCTGAAGCGGCGGTTTTATAAACCATTACCGTCGAAAGAAAAAAGGTGGGAGAAAATAGCTCCCGTATAAATCGTACTGAATCAATATGAGCCCCCTTGTTACTCCATGATGTTAACAGGAAAAAGGTAAACCGGGCATACTCCTCCGGATTAAAGGGGAATTAAACCCATCGGCTGAATCGAAAAAAGGTGTTTGTCGACATAAAAGAAATCCGACAAAAACAAAGAAAAAACAAACCATGAAAATAACATGGAAGCAAAGGCAATGATAAAAAACCATTTGCAAAAATATGCTATACTGAGCTGATCAGATGGTATTACCATGGTCGGACAGGATCAAGGCCCCCAATAGGAGTGACAATGATTCAAGTCAGCCAGGTCCCCAAATGATTCGTGGCATATATGCCAGATCAAGAGGCGTGGCAATGGTTCGGGTTCGACCATGCCCCCAAGTGATTTTGTGGCCTTAGGCCGACCAAGAGGCGTGACTGGTTCAGACTTGACCATGTCCCCAAATGATCTAGTGGCTGTCGCCTATCAAAGGGTGTTCGTTGGTTCGGACACGACCAAGGCCCCCAGTGATATATAAAAAACAAATGTCAAGGGGTAAACCGGAGGCCGCTTTAAACAGAACCACTCCGTGTAACCTCGCATGATGAGAAAGACAGAGACCCCGCTTTAGCTGAGGCTCCGGTTTGATATATCAAAGATAATATATACATTGTCATGATATGTACATAGATAGAGCCGATGGCTCAAGTATAGTAAGGCCGAAGATGAGCTATATTCCACGGCCTGTTGGTCTCCTCCTCTGATGTACGTGAGTCTTGATGCCCTCGAATATCAATAAGATAGTACGACCCGTTGTGCAAATTCTTGCTGACCACGAAAGGTCCCTCCCAAGGTGGGGATAACTTGTGCATATCCGTTTGATCTTGGATGAGTCGAAGCACCAAATCTCCTTCTTGAAAAGTTCTGGTTCTAACCCGGCGACTGTGATAGCGACGAAGATCTTGCTGGTAAATCGCCGGACGGGCAGCCGCTATATCACGCTCCTCGTCCAATAGGTCCAAAGCGTCTTGCCGTGCTGTCTCATTGTCTGCTTCAACATAAGCTGCCACACGAGGCGAATCGTGCCGGATGTCACTAGGGAGAACTGCCTCTGCTCCATAGACCATGAAAAATGGCATGTATCCTGTGGACCGGTTTGGCGTAGTATTGATACTCCATAATACAGATGGTAGCTCTTCAACCCAACATCCTGGTGTTCTTTGCAATGGGACCATAAGCCGGGGTTTGATGCCTCGCAAGATTTCCTGATTAGCTCGTTCTGCCTGTCCATTGGACTGGGGGTGTGCCACTGACGACACGTCAAGTCAGATGTGCTCACGTTCACAGAACTCCTTCATAGCGCCCTTGGATAAATTGGTACCATTGTCAGTAATGATACTGTGTGGAAAACCAAACCGGAAAATCACCTTCTTGATGAACTGCACCGCTGTTGCTGCATCACACTTGCTAACAGGCTCCGCTTCAACCCACTTGGTAAATTTGTCAACTGCCACCAAAAGGTGGGTTTTCTTATCCTTGGATCTTTTAAAAGGCCCAACCATATCCAGCCCCCAAGTTGCAAACGGCCATGTTATTGGGATCATCCTCAATTCTTGAGCCGGCACATGAGCACGCCTTGAAAATTTCTGACATCCATCACACCGTTTAACCAAGTCCTCCGCGTCAGCATGCGCTGTCAACCAGTAGAACCCGTGACGAAATGCCTTTGCCACCAGAGACTTTGAACCGGCGTGGTGTCCACAATCCCCTTCATGGATTTCTCTTAAGATTTCACAGCCTTCCTCAGGAGAAACACAACGTTGAAACGCCCCTGATACACTGCAATGATGTAATTCACCATTGACAATCGTCATAGACTTGGATCGCCGGACTATCTGCCTGGCCAGAATCTCATCCTCTGGCAACTCCCCCCGGTTCATGTACGCAAGATAAGGAACTATCCAATCCGGAATAACATGCAGGGCTGCCACCAATTGAGCCTCGGATCAGGAATAGCCAAATCCGCCTCACCTGGGAGCTTGACTGACGGGTTGTGCAATACGTCCAAAAAGACGTTAGGCGGGACCGGTTTACGCTGAGAGCCCAACCGGCTTAAAGCATCCGCCGCTTCATTCTTCCGACGGTCCACATGATCCACTTGATAACCCTTGAAACAACCTGCAATATTATCCACTTCCCGACGATATACAGCCATGAGCGGGTCCTTAGAATCCCAAGTGCCAGACACCTGTTGAGCCACTAGGTCCGAGTCACCAAAGCACTTAACCCGGCTTAAATTCATCTCTTTAGCCATCCGGAGACCATGGAGCAAGGCTTCGTACTCAGCTGCATTATTAGTACAAGGGAACATTAAGCGGAGAACATAACAAAACTTATCACCTCGTGGGGAAGTTAATACGACTCCAGCCCCCGAGCCTTCCAATTGCCTGGATCCATCAAAATGAATAGTCCAATATGTGTGATCTGGCTTCTCCTCTGGTGCTTGTAACTCCGTCTAGTCATTGATCCAGACTTTACTGCCGTCCGAGGCACGTACTTCAGTCCGTGTGGCCCAAGCTCTATAGCCCACTTGGCAATCCGGCCAGTCGCCTCCCGGTTCTGTATAATATCACCCAAGGGAGCTGAACTGACCACTGTGATGGGGTGCCCTTGAAAATACCGCTTCAACTTCCGACTGGCCATAAAAACACCATAGACCAGCTTCTGCCAATGTGGATACCTTTGCTTGGATTCAATAAGCACCTCGCTGATATAATAAACAGGCCGCTGAACCGGATATTCCTTGCCTGCCTCTTTACGTTCCACCACAATAGCCACACTAACTGCCCAAGCATTGGCCGCTACGTATAATAATAGTGGCTCCTTGTCGACCGGAGCTGCAAGAACAGGCGGATTGGCTAACTGCCGCTTCAGGTCCTCAAATGCTTCATCAGCAGCCGGACTCCAAATGAAATGGCCTGTCTTCCTCAGCATTTGGTACAAAGGAATGGCCTTCTCTCCAAGGCGGCTGATAAACCGGCTTAGTGCAGCGATCCGGTCTTTTTCTGCTGCCAGATCCGCTTTGGCTTGCACGATCTGCTCTCTCACCTTCGCAATTTCTGCATTATGGGCCTCCTGATCCGCCGGATTGTCTTCTGCCATAAGCGCGGCTAGTGCATCAAACAACTCAGATAGAACTTGAACCGGCGGGCGCATAAGGCCTCCTGACCCTGCTGCTGCTGCCGCTACTGAGCCGGAGAGCATTGCTGCGGCGGTCGAAGACTGATTCGCCGCCTGTGTGCCGGCCATGAATATTCCAACCCGGTTGACCTGGCCCGGGGGGTCTGGAATACTATCGCCATCGGAACAGCCCCTAATCTGGTCGTCTTGCAACTGGTACAGCGATTCGGTCTCTCCGGTCGAGGACTCGTCATCGGAATAGATGACGGTCTCGCTACCGTGCTCTGATTCGTCCTCACACTCTCCTTCATGGACGACTCCAACGAAGACACGCTTCACGGCCGGTTTTGCCCAGGTAGATCTCGCACGCTGAGCCGTCTCGATGAGGTTGGTGCAGATGTCCGGCTCAGGCCCAGGCTTACCGATTTTGCCAATGAAAACGTGTATGCCACCAAAGGGGACCCGGTATCCATACTCGATCGAATCGGCCTCGGGACCCCATCCTGTGTCGTCGATGTAGATCCTGCCCCGACGACTCTTGGTCATCCGGCCCACAACATAGCCTTCGAGTCCCTTGAGCTTGCCCTCCAAGATCGTCAAACCATCGTGCGATAGCCCCACGGTGGGCGCCAACTGTCGTGGATTTGTCACGGCAGATGTCCTAGCGAAAGGACTTAGTCGTGGAGCCATCGCTACGAGTTTACTTGAAGGGGTTAAAGCGGACACAAAGACACGAGGGGTTTATACTAGTTCGGCCCCTTCGATGAAGGTAAAAGCCTACGTCTAGTTGTGATGGAATTGATGTGGTCTCGATGGCTAGGGAGCAAACAAGCTTCGCCTAGACTCGAGTTGTTGTCGTTGTCTCTCTTGAACCGCCGCCGGGTCGTCCCCTTATATACACGGGTGACGCCCGTCGGTCCATAGAGTCCCAACCGGTTCATATTCGTATCCCGGTTGGTATCTCTCTATTCCTAACTTACAATACAAGTTATACATCAGGTCGGTTTACAGCTACAGATTCTAAACCGACTATAGGCCTTGGGCCTTCACCTGCTTATACCACTATGAAGTTAACCCGGCCCAAGTAGGCCGGTTTACGCCTAGTGGCAATATGACTAATCTGTCCAAAGGTGATATGGAAGAATTTTGTCAACGTGAGCACATTCGGCTTGATGTAGCATCAGTGGCTCACCCCCAGTCTAATGGTCAAGCAAAGAGGGCAAATCAAGAAATTTTGAGAGGTATCAAACCCTGGCTTATGGTTCCTTTAAAGCGGACGTCGGGTTGTTGGGTGGAGGAGTTACCTTCCATATTATGGAGTATCAACACCACACCAAACAGATCTACGGGTTACACGCCTTTCTTCATGGTTTACGGAGCAGAGGCGGTTCTCCCTAGTGACATCTGTCATGACTCACCCCGTGTGACGGCTTACGTTGAAGCTGAGAATGAGAAAGCACGTCAAGACTCACTGGATCTATTAGATGAGGAGCGTGATTTAACAGCAGCACGTTCGGCGATTTATCAACAAGATCTCCGACATTATCACAGCCGCCGGGTTAAGACCAGAACTTTTCAAGAAGGCGATCTGGTGCTCCGGCTCATCCAGGATCAGACTGATATGCACAAGTTATCCCCACCTTGGGAAGGACCTTTTGTGGTCAGCAAAAATCTGCACAATGGGTCATACTACCTCATCGATGTTCGAGAGCACAAAGACTCACTCAAATCGGAGGAGGAGACCCAGCGGCCGTGGAATATAGCTCTTCTTCGGCCTTACTATACTTGAGCCACAGGCTCTTCTTATGTACATACTTATGACAATGTATATATTATATAATAAACCGGAGCCTCGGCTAAAGCGGGGTCTCTGTTCTTTTTTACATCATGTGTGGTTCCATGGGGGCTTCTACTTACAAAGCGGAGTTCTATTAACCCGGCTTATAAAGCCACACAGATATGAAGGAAATCACTAGGGGGCTTGGTCGTATCCGAACCATAGCTACACCTCTTGATCGGCTTAAGACCAAAAAGGGAAATCACTAGGGGGCTTGGTTGTATTTACACCATAGCTACACCTTTTGATAGGCTTAAAGCCAAAAGGAAATTATGTGGAACCAAAGAGAGTCTGTTGCATAAAGCGTAGCTCAAACATAGGTAACCACTGAGCATAGCTCAAATATTACTTGGGGGCTCCTTGATTCTCAAAGAACAACGAGCTTGCACCTTTGTAATAGGCTATCAAGCCAGGCTTGGAAGTCAGGTGTATTCACCTAAAACCCCGGGTTATCCTGCCTCTTTAAGTAAGCCACTCCGTCCAAGTAAACCTGGTATGACCCATCGAACGTTTGACAAGTCAATCTCATAGACCCTGCACTTGTCAAAGTTAAAACGGTGATTGGTGTTGACACCGGATTTTGACATGGCCGAGAACTTAATAAATGTGGCCTCAAATGAAAAAGTTCTCAAAGTGAGAAAGTTTCGTATCATCAAAAGGATAAACTTTGATATTTGGGTCATAGTCATCCGATCTCATCTCTAAGGCTGAAGTTGTGTTCGAAGTACTGAGATTTTGTATCCAGAACACTTTTCGGCTGATTACACCCCCAAGACTGTCCCATATTGAAAAGTGATCTACATGAATTGTCTTCGCCTCATCGAAAAGATCGATTTGCATATAAAGATCGTCTCAATCCAAGGTCATATACAAAAGTTAGAGCTCGCACAGCGCGACCCTCCAGTGAGCAAAAATATGACGCCCGGAACCAGACACATATGTGGGTATGTCTGATGTGATGCGTGAATAATTAGCTGTCTTGAGCGAGCAATTTGACCCTTGAGATGACCTCTGATGAAAAAACGTTCAACATGAAAGTTGTTCGTCTCGTTGAAACGGTCAATATTTCTTTTGGACTCATTTCCATCCAAGGTCGTTTGCCACCACAAAAAAGACCCGCAAGGTACAACTAGTTTAAACCGAACAGTTTTGGAAAGTTCGGATAAACCAATCCGAATTTGACTAGGGTTTTGGACGTGAATTGATGTAGTTTTCTTGTAAGGAAAGCCTAGATGAATCTTTTGCTTGTACGGGAAGTCCAGCCGCCTCTTATATATGTTGGGGTGACGGCCGATTGAAACAACACCAATCGAACAAACACATCTACTACTTTTTCGTGTTCATCTACTTTTTATCTCTCCTTTGTATCTTTCTTCTCGTTCTTCGCTAGTTCTTCATGCTAGAGGGCTGTGGATCCATGAGGCTCTAGGGGAGAGTGAATCGGCCTGGAGCAGCCCATAGCCGCCGCGAGCCCTGATGGGGTCCCTCCCGAGCAAGCGGGGCTTCGGGTCTACAAAAGCATCTATCGGCTGTCTTGCGTATCGCGCTACCGGTCAGATCTCCTTCAACGCGAGCTGCGGTGCATCACCCCCGGCGTCGTGGGTACACGGTGACGTGTTTGTGTGCAAAACACTTTTTGGCGACTCCGCCGGGGATGAAGCTTTGAACGGTCTCCGGCCCGTTCTTGCTACGAAGAGATCGTCATCTAGGGTTTGCAATCTACAAAGGTAATATGAATACCCAATTTCCTACTGTAGATGCAAATAATTCATATGATGTTACTAGATTGTTCAATGATTATACTCTATCGGCCAGCCCTAGTTTTTTCAATAAGGCATCTAATTACGTGCATAGGCCGATTCAAAGTAATTTACATGTTTCAACTTCTTATGATACTAGTAACATACAACATATGTATCCTAACTCTCATGCATCGGCAACCCCACAAATCCATATGCCGATGAACAACATGATGGGTTCGGTTAATCAATTTGAAACACCTCATGTTAAAATTTCCAATAGCAGAGAAGAAAGTGTTTCACCTTTTTATTCATCGGCAACTAATTTGCAGTATATGAATCCAACCTTGCCGATGGATGGGAGAATTGGCCATGCTACTACTAGCTATTCGGTGAGTTACTCTCAACCATCATATGCTACACCTCATTTTAGTCATTTTTCAGCACCGTATGCAACTGTGGATGTTCATAATTCGGCCCCGCATCTTCATGGTCATAGCCGAATAAGTGAAAATTTTACAGGAACACATGTGCCGTCATCAAATACTGTAGCATATAATGCATACTCTACGCAATTCGAGAATTTCGGCAACACTCACGAATCATTGCCGAAAGAATCTGAAAGTATTGTGGAGCAATCCCTTCTAGAAGCGCTTGTGGCTGCGTTAAAAAAGAGCTTGGCACAAAACAATAAATTAGTGCTCTTTGCCTTGAACAATATGAAAAGGGGTTGTTTCCTGATTATGCTGCAATGAAGGCTAGAGTTTTGCAAGAAGATGAAACTACATGCATTGATAGAATTGGCGAAAGAGCATATGGTTATACAGCAATGCATACACCTCCACCTAGTACCGCAGCATATTATACACCCCCTACACAATTGCAAAATTTTGGCAACACTAACACTTCATTGCCGAAAGATTCTAAAAGTATTGGGAGGCAAACTAATCTATAGCAGGCTGGAATTGAGAGGGGAGTTAAAGCTTTGCGCGATAGGGTGCAGGTACTTCGCCAAGAGAGAATTGATAGGGAATTGGCTCAAAGAAAAGAAGCCTTACAATTGATATAACCGGCACAAAGAATGATGATTCGGAAACTAAAAGTGCTTCGGTTGAAAAAACCGAATCAAGTAGTATATATTCGGAATCCATCAAATCCAAAGAAGCAAGCATTATTGAGAAAGGGCATGGAAAGCATAGCAAAACAACCATGTTTGATTTTTCTGAAGTTAATGGAACCTACTTCCTGCCCTATGAATTTCGTGCCATAGAAATTGACAAGCTTCAAGGACAAGAGCAAGTAGCCGAACAAAGTTCGGTTGACGAAGATCTTCAAATTTATGATGCACAAAATCAAGAAGAAAATTATGACATGGTGTTGGGAAGTCATCCAGAAGCAAAGCACAATATTATTCATCCTATGCAATCATCATGCTCTCCCAACATATTTGAAGAGGTATGTCCAGCAAGTAATTTACCTATTTTCAGATTTGGTCACAACTTTATTGTTGATGCATCTATTAGAAAAATTCTAATAAGTAATTTTCAAAGACCAATGAAGAAGGGAAATTTACTTGTTAGCAATAAAATTGTTACTAAGCATATCGGTCAATATATTGTACCATTCAAAGAGACCGATAGTGACTTATTACTGCAGCCAAAGCTTTTCCCATTGCTTTATTTAAAGTTCATATCTAATTGGGTAGCTTTGCTTATTTCTTACTTGGCTTACACTTGGTCTCAATTGAGACATGTATGTTCTAACTATTTTTGTTTCAGAAATTTAAAGCCAAGGTTAAAATCCTCTGAGAAAACCGATGCCAGTATAGTTTCTTGTCCAAAGACATCGGAGATAGAGTGCAAAACACAATACATAGCTGAATGGGGTGATGCAAAATTTGAACCATTCATTTGCTTAACTCCAAAGCCGTTCTCACAACATGATCGGATAGAGAATAAAATTTTTACCTTCAATTAAAGCATGTGTGATCAAATATTTAATTTGTTGTTGAGAAATAATTATATTAGAATTCTTGATCACCATGTTGAGCCATCTGTCCAGGGACGAATGTATTGTAAGTTGCATGATTCGTCCAAGCATAATTTTGAGGATTGCAACATGTTTCGTCAAATAGTTAAATCAGCCATTGATAAAGGACGATTGAAATTTGTTGAGACACCAAGAGATCACCAGTCTATTCCGATTGGTCCCGATGGCAGAAAGTTTTTACATCGGCTACTTCAAGCCGATCCATTTAAAGAGAAGGTAAAAACTGCAGGTGATGGGATTAAGCTTTCAAGTAAAGAAGTTGTTGAAGAGAATAATGAACATAATCTTGAGGGTGAAAATTCCATCGAAGCTACAATGGAGACGCCAAGGACTAGGGGGCAACAAGCAAATTCAGAGATCAGTGCAAGCACAACCAAAGGAAACAAAGGCCGCAATAAGCACAAGTGCAAGAAATCCAAGGTCACTTTTGCACAATTATTAGATAAATATCAAAAGAAGAGTGAAGAGAAAAGTGCTTATCGGCCAACTAATGCAAAAGCATCAAGATCACCCCCAAGGTGCAAATATGAGGATCGGTATTGGAAAAGTGAAAATTTTCATGCAACATATTCATATCCTTATTTTGGGCCGCCAATGCCAATGTCCTGGATTTCTCCCTATGCTCGTGTAGATTCATATCCATCATGGGACATGTATGATACAAGGGCACATTCTCCATCTTATTTTAGACCATCTCATCAATATTATGCAGCTCCGAGAAGATCAACATTTGAACAATCACATGTTAAAGACCGTTTCAATCATAAGGAATCGGTCCAGAGCTCAAAGAAGAAGAAAGAGGTGGTCAAGCAAGTTTATCGTGTTAAAAGAGATGGACGTAAGAGTGCAACTTCAGATTTGATCTCAAATGAAAAAGAGCCAATTAAAGTGTTGACATTGGCTACTAAAGGCAATGAGACGAAGCAACCAATTATTGAGAGTCAAAGTGCCAAATCTTAAGAAAAGAAGTTGAGAGTGCACAAGGTCAAAATAGAATCACAACCAAGATGCCCACTCGGTTTATCGTATTGGCAAAAGAGGGAATTACAAAATCTTAGTGCACAAGAGCTGAGACAGAAGAACATGGCATGGGTTCCCAAGCGGATCAATCATAAAAAAAGGATGTGCATGCTTCTATTGCAATAAGTACAATAAAAGTGAAGAAAGAGAAGAATGGAAGCAACAAACAATTAACACTACAAAAAAAAGACAGATTCGTGACATTTTGGGCCGAACGAATTTTTTTCTGTCATACATATGACACTTCTATGACGATAATTGTGACAAAACCCAGTATCATCATAGATGTGGTGGGCTCCTACTTCTATGACAAAAAATCATGACAGAAAATGGGCTTTTCGTCCTGGGTGGGCCGGAGACGCAGTTGCATGACATTCTTTGGGCCGTCCATGACTGAAAAAACCATGGTAGAAGCGAGGGGGAGGAAAATTTCGGGGAGTTCCCGGTTACGGTGGGAGGTCGGGGGCCGAGTGATGTGCGTTTCTCTCGTACACGTGCGCGTGTGTGTGCGAGGTGTTGGCTCTAACTGAACCCGAGCGAGGTGTTGGGCTCTAACTGAACCCGAGCGATTGCACTGCAGGCTACACGTTACTAAACCCGAGCGATCGATCGATGGCTATTAACTGAACCCGATCAAGCGATTCCTTCACTACTACTGCTAACTGAAGCCGATCGATGCTGCCTCTGGGATGAACAATGAGCATTTCGCGTGTGGGGGGGGGGTTGGATGAACAGTGAGCGGTGGCGTTGCCTCTGGATGAACAGGACCCCGTGGTGTGGTGGAGGGCTAGATGAACAGTAGACGGTGGAGGGGTGCCCGTGGAGGGGTGGATGAACAGGACCCCGTGGTGTGGAGGGTTGGATGAACAGTAGACGGTGGAGGGGTGCCCGTGGAGGGGTGGTTGAACAGGACCCCGTGGTGTGGAGGGATGGATAAACAGCATACGGTGGAGGGGTGGTTGAACAGTAGCCGGTGGAGTAGCGCGCGGTGGAGGCTGGATGAACAGGAGCCCGTGGAGGCTGGAGGAGGTCGACGGTGGAGATGAACAGTATCCCGTGGAGTCCCGTTTTGCGGTACGCCACACCCCTCTTGTTGAACAGGACCCCCATTTCGACCGTAGGAGGTCCGTTTCATCCGTTTTGCGGTACGCCACACCCCTCTCGATCAACAGGACCCCCGTTTCGACCGTAGGAGGTCCGTTTCCTCCGTTTTGCGGTACGCCAGACCCCTCCCGATCAACAGGACCCCGTTCCAAACATAGGAGGTCCGTTTCCTCCGTTGTGCGGTACGCCAGGCCTCGTTTCCATCGCCTGTTCCGTCCAAGCCCTCCCGATGAACACGACCGCGCATTCCGTTCCGACCCAGCCGGTTGGCTCCCATGCGTTTCGTTGCCTCCCGATGAACACGACGCATTTCGTTGCCTCCCCATGAACACGACGACAACGCTGTTTCTCCGTTCCGACCCAGCCATGTACACGAGCCCTAGCCGTACGTATGCGTGAGTAGGCATTCGAGACCCCGCCCGTATGTACACATAACTGGCCGTATTTTCTTTCTTGCACCCTGGCCGATGTACGTACGTGTACATGCTACGTGCGCGCCTCTACTATGACACGTGCGCGCCTCTACTACGACACGTGCGCGCCTCTACATCGACCAGCATGTACGTACACGTTCGCGACCAGAATGACAACGCTACGTACGCTTCGACCAGGTGGGTCCCAAATGTCAGGCACTTCCTTACCTACGAAGATGTAGCTAGTGGGTCCCAGCAGTCAGGGGGGCGAATCGTTTTTTTTACCCGCACGCACTTCCTTGCGTGTGAAGATGTAGCCGGTGGGTCCCAACAGTTAGGGGGGCGAATCATTTTTTTTGCCCAGACGCACTTCCTTGCGTGCGAAGGTGTAGCTGGTGGGTCCCAGCAGTCAGGGGGGTGAATCGTTTTTTTTTGCCCGGATGCACTTCCTTGCGTGCAAAGATGAAGCTGGTGGGTCCCAGCAGTCAGGGGGAAACATTTTTTCCGCAAAATACAGTGGCCCGTCCGATGGGTCCCGGCTGTCAGGTGGAGGAATCATTATTTTCCATGTAATAAGGAGGCACTTCCTTGCTGTGGCCGTGGACCCAGCTGTCAGCCTCTCCACGTGCAGTCCACGTCCGATGGAAGTCGTTCCTTGACCATGTTGACCAGGCCAGGCCAAGAGCACCACGGCAGTGGACGACGGCGAGGCCTTGGAAGGGGACGACACGGAGCCGGGGAAGACGCAGTAGTGGAATCCCATGCGGAGAGGAGTACGAGGGTTCATGTAACGCCCCGGACACACCCGCCGGTGGTCGTTACTCTGGCCCCACAGATCAATACTAGTCTTTTTTGTGCACTTTGTCCTCACTCGTGCGCACCCGGGAGCAACTTCCCGGTCGGTCACCCATCCTGACACTACTCCAAGCTGAGCACGCTTAACTTTGGAGTTCTGTCCGAATGGGCTCCCGGAAAAGAAGGAATTCCTTATTGATATGAGTAGTCTATCATCCCTAATAAGCCAGGCTATCACATACACCCCCACTCAGAGGAACCGACGTTCTCGTCGGGCCACAAGAACGTTCCCTCTTGGCACAACCGTCTGTGCTTCCAGGCTGGTACATGTGCCATGCCGGGTGCCACGACGGGTCACAAACGTCATGAACAACATGACCATGCACCTGTCCGCAACCATCCATGTAACCGCGAGGGTCGGCTCTGATACCAACTTATAACGCCCTCGATGCGGCTATAGCTCCCACGTGTCGAGGCACGACTTAGAGACATAACCGCATTGAAAGCAATATCGCAAGTCAGGCAATCATTACAACATCCCATGTAATATATAATAAAAGGGGGAGATACATAGTTGGCTTACACTCGCGCATGTCACATCAGAGTACATAAATAACATCCATCATACCAACACTCATGGCCCGACTACGGCGCCAAAATAGAAGAAAACCCAACATGCGACACGGTCCCAATCAAACCCCAACTAGGCACCACTACTGATCATCGGGAAAGGAAACGTAGTAATGCTGAGAGTCCTCATCGAACTCCCACTTGAGCTCGTACTCGTCACCTGGAGCGGAATCACCTGGACCTGCATCTGGAGTGATAGTATCTGTGAGCCACAGGGACTCAGCAATCTCGCACCCTCGCGATCAAGACTATTTAAGCTTATAGGAATGGTAAGGCAAAATATGTGGAGCTGCAGCAAGCGACTAGCAAATATGATGGCTATCTTATTCGCAAAAGAGAGCGAGAAGAGGGGGCAAAGCACGAGCGAAAAACTAGAGAGCAACCTGCGCAAACATAACTCCAACACCGTGTCCACTTCCCGGACTCCGCCGAGAAGAGGCCATCACGGTAACACACTCAGTTGATTCATTTTAATTAGTTAAGGTTCAAGTTATCTACAACCGGACATTAACAAATTCCCATCTGCCCATAACTGTGGGCATGGCTTTCGAAAGTTCAATCCCTGCAGGGGAGTCCCAACTTAGCCCATGACAAGCTCTCACGGTCAACGAAGGAATAGACCTCCTCCCAAGATGTTCCGATCAGACTCGGTATCTCGGTAATTCAAAACACTTCGACAGGTTAAAACAAGACCAGCAACACCGCCCGAATGTGCCGACAAATCCCGATAGGAGCTGCACATATCTCTTTCTCAGGGCACACTCAGATAGGTCAAGCTATGAGTAAAACCAACCCTCAAGTTTCCCCGAGGTGGCCCCGCAGGCTGCCCAGTTCGGACCAACACTCAGAGGGAGCACTGGCCCGGGGGGGTTTAAAATAAGATGACCCTTGGGCTCCGGTAACCCAAGGGAAAAAGAGGCTAGGTGGCGAATGGTAAAACCAAGGTTGGGCGTTGCTGGAAAAGCTTTAATCAAGGAGAAATATCAAGGGGTTCCCATTATAACCCAACCACGTAAGGAACGCAAAATCCGGGAACATAACACCGATATGACGGAAACTAGGGCGGCAAGAGTGGAACAAAACACTAGGCGAGAGGCCGAGCCTTCCACCCTTTACCAAGTATATAGATGTATTAAGATAACATAGCAATATAATGATATCACAGCAAGTAAATAAAAGATGTGCCAACGAGGAACGGCCTCCAATCTTCACCTGCAACTAGCAACGCTATAAGAGGGGCTGAGCAAAGCGGTAACATAGCCAATCAACGGTTTGCTAGGACAACGGTGGGTTAGAGGTTTGACATGGCAATTGGGAGGCTGACAAGCAAAAGGTAGGCATCGTAGCATTGGCATAGCAAGAGCGAGCAAACTAGCATAGCAAAGATAGTAGTGATTTCGAGGGTATGATCATCTTGCCTGCACAGTTGTCAGAGTTGACTGGATCCTCAAAAGCAAACTCAACGGGCTCCTCGGTAGCGAACTCGTCTCCCGGCTCTACCCAAACAAGACAAACAAGCAACAAGGATACAATCAACCACGTGCAAGACCAAGCAATATGATGAAAAGATGATATGCTATGCGGGATGCGATGCGGGATGCAAAATGCAAGATATGGAAGGAAATGCATGAACCTGGCCTCAACTTGGAAAACCAAGTGTGCCACTGGAAAGAGGGGATGAAATCTCTTGAAAACGATATAAAGAACGCCGGAATCGGAGTTACGGTTTGGAAATGGCAAGCGATTTAAGAATGACACCGGTCTGCGATTTACAGCAAGTAGGCATCTAAATGCAACGAAATGAACATGCTACAACACCCAAACACGACAACAAAATACATGGCAGGGATGCACACAAGATGCTTAACAAAAGACTAGCACTGAGCCACGGCCAATTCATCCATTATGAGGTTCAAACAAGCATGGCAAAAACGCAAAAGCAAAACAGATTCCAGACTTAGTGAAATTAACACTTGTCTGAAATTTCAGATCACGAAGCCCTCTTCGGAGCAGCAAAACAACATGATACATGACCTGATTAAGACAAGTAAGAACATGGCATGGAGCTACTCAACAATCTTAACAAAAGTCCCAAAGTGACATGGGGCCAAAAGGGATCACAAAATATACTAACAAGCACACGAACATAGCAAAAACATAATCAGTTTTCAGACTTAGTGAAAACTGAGACATGCTGAAATATAACTCACGAAGGCATGTAAACAAGCTCGATGCATTCACTACGGTGCAAGTCATGGCAAGACAAGCATACATACATAAAGAAGGCACAAAATGCTAGCTAGACATGGCAAGAACAATGGCATAGCATGCACGGAACAACTACAATAACATCGGCAAAATCGCAAACGAGTTGACAATCTGCCCAAATTCACCACGAAGCAAAAGTAGAGCTCGATTGACTCAAGCTAGGGTGATCCATAATTGCAAACAAAGACATGGATGGATAGAGCATAACATGATTAACAAAACTCCTTTACTGATCATCCTTAAAAGAGGCACGGATCACTAGGAAACAAGCTAAACATATGACATCATGAACTAAATAATCCCAGACTTGGTGAAAACTACTAAGTCCCTGAAAAACAGATTTATCGGGTGCCTCACTTTGCAAGCTTGCACAAGTCACCACACACATCCTAAAAATGCATGGGTTGCACCTCTGGAAAGAAGACAAGATGCTTAACAAAACATATGAAGGACTCACAGGCATATCATGCACACAATAATCATGGCAAAAATGACAAAAGTCTAAGATGAACTAGCAGATCTGACAATTAACTCACGAAGCCTCCTTCTAACAGTATTTTGGGCATCAAGATGAGCTCAAATGAAAATTATGCAATGGAACGAAATGATGTACTCGTCGAGGCGAACATTTTGATATGCTATATGCCCAAATCGGAGCTATGGATGCAAAGTTACGGCAGGTCAAAGTAGGCATAAAAAATTAGAGGGGAGAGGGAAAAGTCAACCGAGATATTTGTTTTGGATCTAGATCTGGCCGGCTGCACTGTTCATCGATGCGCAAACCGATGATGCCGGCGAGCTCAACGTCGCCGGAGATGGTCGACCGGTGTGGACGCCGAGGCGGCCGGAGAGAGGGAAGGCGAGGCCGGCTCAGGCGGCGGTCGGGCTGGGCGGCGGGCGGCGGCGAGCGCCGGGGAGGCGGCGAGGCGTCGGGCGGAGGAGGCGGCGGGCTCCGGTGCCGGCGTCGATGGCGCAATGGTGGCGCGGGCTCCCGGAGCCGTGGAAGACGGGCGGCGGCGCGGGCGAGCTGGGAAGGCGACGAGTGGCCCGGTCGGGCGCGGGAGCGGGCCCGCCTCGGGCCTGGGCGGGCCGACGGGAGCGGCGGCGGGGAAGCGGCCCGCGGGGCGCGGCCTACCACGTGGCGACACGTGGCGGCGGGGGTGCTGGGCGGATGAAGTCCGGCGCGGCCGGACACGTCCGGTGCGCGGCGGATCCGATTTTTAGGGTTTCGAGAGGGGGAGATGATCCGAAAACGGGGGGGGGGCTATTTATAGGCATAAGTGGAGCTAGGAGAGTCCAAATGAGGTGCGGTTTTCGGTCACGTGATCGTGATCGAACGCTCTAGGACATGGAGCAGAGTTTGGTGGGTTTTGGGCCAAATTGGAGGGGTGTTGGGCTGCAACACACATGAGGCCTTTTCGGTCCCTCGGTTAACCGTTGGAGTATCAAACGAAGTCCAAATGATACGAAACTTGACAGGCGGTCTACCGGTAGTAAACCAAGGCCGCTTGGCAAGTCTCGGTCCAATCCGGAAATGTTTAATCCCCACACACAAAAGAAAGCTAGAAATGACCACCGGAGGAGAACGAAGCGCCGGAATGCAAAACGGACAACGGGGAAAAAGCTCGAATGCATGAGACGAACACGTATGCAAATGCAATGTATATGATGACATGATATGAGATGCATGAAAACGAAACAACACACGGAGACAAAGACCCAAACCCGAGAAATAAATATAACTTAACACCGGAAACGGCAAGAGTTGGATTACAAATTGGGAAAGTTATATCTGGGGCGTTACAGTTCACTGGTTCGGCTGCGGTGTGAGGATGCCGTCGCCGCAGGGCCTGGCCAGCGGTGGGAATAGTAGGGGGCAGTGAGGCCTCCGTGGCAGCACAGCCGGCCACGGGAGGCAGGAGCATGCGGCACGACCGGCGCTGCTTTGGGCGGCTGGAGCAAGAAGACCAGAGGTTGAAGAAGCACTACGGCCGTTGGATGGACATCGTACGGTCACTGGAGCTAGAATCGTTCATATTGACTAAGTTGACAAAGCCCTCCGTCCCCGTCAACTTAGTTGTCCCACAAGTCATCCTCCCACTATGGTGGGTCCCAGCTAGCAGGGGGTATTCATTTTTTTGTGCGTAATAAGAAGGCACTTCCTTGCGTGCGAAGATATAGCTGGTGGGTCCGACATGTTAGCGGGGGGAACTTTTTTCGTGAAATACAGAGGCCCTTCCGGTGGGTCCCAGCTGTCAGGTGGAGGAATCATTATTTTGCGCGT
The DNA here is from genome assembly GCF_018294505.1 of Triticum aestivum. Taxonomy (NCBI): domain Eukaryota; kingdom Viridiplantae; phylum Streptophyta; class Magnoliopsida; order Poales; family Poaceae; genus Triticum; species Triticum aestivum. The sequence goes on along the minus strand of NC_057812.1, from coordinate 557,750,934 downwards.
ACAGTCCACGGCCGATGGATGTCGTTCATTGACCATGTTGACCAGGCCGCGCCGAGAGCACCATGGCGGTGTACGACGGCGAGGCCTAGGAAGGGAACGACACAGAGCCGGGGAAGGTTCGGCAATGGTTGAAGACGCGGTGGGGAGTACGAGGGTTTACTGGTCCGGCTGCCGTCACCGGAAAATAACAAGAGGTGTGCGTGAGTAGAGGAATGGCCTGGCCAGCAATGAAGTAGGGTGGGGCGGTGCGGCCTGTGCGGCAGCACAGCCGGCCACGGGAGGCGGGAGCAGGCAGTCGAGCTGGTTTGGGCGGCTGGAGCAAGAAGATCAGATATTGAAGAAGTAGCACGGCCGTTGGATTAACATCCAACGGTCACTACTGCTAGAATCGTTTGTGGACTAAGTTGACAAAGCCAAACTACATGTCAACCTAGTAGACCCACAAGTCAGCCTCCAAATCTGTCCCAAACAGCATACAGCCCGAAATTTCTAGCCAGATTCAAATTAATTTTAAATCTAAATATACCTTAATTTAAATTCAATGAAATTTTACCCGCACAAAAACAATGAAATTTAAAATATCAAAATCTGAAAGAAAACAGTATTTTGGAACTAATTGCCTGTTTGCTGTATTTTTTCATTTTACAGCCCATTTATTATTACTTATAGCCCATTTCTTATTACTTATAGCCCATTTATTATTACTTATAGCCCATTTTCTGGGCAAAATGCATCCCTCCTCGTCTTGAAAGATTTCCGGCCCAACAGGGCATAGAAAAGCAAGTAGGCCTACGTTGGTTATTCTGCAAAAAACAAAATAGCTGGCTAGCCATTTTCATAAAGGAAAAAACAAACTGGGATGGTCATATGCTAAACATATGAAATAAAAGCCTGGGCTAGACGGGCCACGGGTCCCGCATAACCCAGTTGATACCCTTCTCCGTCCTGAAAAAACAAAATTACTGCACGCGCTGCTGGGCCCCTACTGTCATCCTCACCATGTACAGTCATCTCCTTATTCCTCTCGGTTGTTGACCATGTTGACAACACCGGAGGGCGGCGCCGCGGCGAGCGAAACAAGGCGGAGGACGATGGTGAGGCCTCGGACGGGAACGAACTGGATCTGGGGAACATCACAACCAGCCGTGGGAGGCGGGAGCAGGCGGTCCCACCGGCGCTGGTTTGGCTTTGGCGGCTCAAGGAAGAAGAGACTGAAGAAACGCGACAGACGTTGAATGTCAATCCAACGGTCAAGGTTGGCACAATCGTTTGTTGACTAAGCGGACACCAAGTAGCATACTTTTTTATATATAGGAAGAAAACTACGAGAAAAATGCGTTCGTCTGTCGTCCTCCTCACAGGGAACGTTCACCACATAAGTGACTAGCACCCTTGGTTTTCAACCGAGAGCTCTTGGGTTTGAGTCCCAGGAACTCTCAATTTTGTCCTCCTTCCTTCCTCGCAAAAAAGGGAAAGAAAATTAAAGACTTGGGAAGGCGTACAGAACAAGCTAGTATACCAGTAAAGAGATGTTGCCGAGTTTTAGAAAAAAGAAAGACGTGCTCCTGTAGCTGGTTCGAATCCAAACCTAGACTATGACTATATATGGTGCTATGCTACTCTGCAAGTAATGAAACTGACATATCCAACGTTCGCTTCTCCTCTTCTCTACTTACTCTGCCTAGCACCAGAAGCTCTGGTCGCAGCAACCATGTTCGCTGGCTGCTCGTCCACCTGCTCTTCAGCAGGCAACAACCAGATTTGCGCCAAGTCGCCACCCATACCATCGCGTGTGGGTCTCATCACACCCCCGCCGGCACGCGCACCGCAGTCGATTGCTCATAGCAACCCGCTGCCATTGGTGTGGTGCCACTGCTACAAATCATGCAGAGTCATCCATAACGTCTCAACCATAATCCGCAACCCTGGCCGAGTCTTCTACAAATGCCCGAATCATGGGGTAATAAATATGTTTAAGTGTTGGTCTGCTGCTTTTAGTTGCTGATTTTTTTAATAGTTTGGTTGATGATCTTCCAATTTGATTCATACAGAAAAGGGAAGATTCATGTGATTTGTATTTTTGGGAAGTTGCTGATGTGGGGGAATGCAACTACGCTGATTATTTGGTCAGCCGAGGAATCCCAATACCAGCAGGTTGGGGTGTTGGACAAGTAACTGAAGGAATGGCAGAAGAGGAAGATGCAGAGCAGAAGTTTAAAGATGTAGTTCCTCTGATCATGGCCAAGCAATAGCTGCTGAATGGCCTTGACAGCAACGAGGAGATGAAAGAGCTTGTGAAGATAATGGGAAAAATCGATGTGCTCTGTAGGATGATTGTCTCTTTATTTGCAGTGTATGTAGCACTCGCGATGTATTCAGTGGCTACGACATGAGCACTTTCCTGAAACTAGTAATGATTGAAACCTGTGTAGCAGGCCGGGCGTAGTGTTGTGAACATCTAATGATTTCTATTAACGGAAATTAGGGGGTATCCCCTTTTGCTCATATAAATAAATAAATAGCAGAGGCCCTGTCGGGTCAGCTTTGTTCTCATTTGAAGACGTCGAGCAAATTGCAGTCCAACAGCAAATTGTGTCATCCAATTCAAGTTTCACAGCCAAATATGAGTACAAATAAACAACAATGTCATCATGTTTTAGAAGTCATACAATCACCAAACACAAATCAGCATGCATAACAAGTGATGTTCTCACAGCAAAATACTAAAAAATATGTTCATCAGGTTTTAGTTGTCATAGCAAACACAATTTCACATAGTAGATAAAAAACGTCTTCTGACAGGCAAATACGACAAAAGCAATGTAATCATCATCCGAAGCAGCAGCGTCAACATCTTCGCCATGTGTATCAGTCTGAATCGTAATTCCCCACTGTGTCATCTTCTTCTTCGTCCTCAACGCCCTCGAACGTTGGCTTCTTCTTGATCAACTCGTGTATGTCCATACCACGACAGGCAATCTTTTCGCCGGCGTCATTGACGTGATGGTTCACAAAGATATTAGGAACATCTGTGTCATCTTGTACATCAGGAGCAGTGTAAGCATCTTCTTATTGTGCAACTTCATTAAATGAATTCCTCTGCTCAAACCTTTGTAATACTCTCCAGTCATCGCTACGTGCAAATGTGTCTTCCAAGAAAAATATATGTGTTGCTTGATTTGCCAAAATAAAAGGCTCGTTGGTCTAGTACGCCGCCTTGACATTGATGGATTTGAAATAATCATCAGCTCTGGGTTTTGCAATCCTGGAAAATAGGTTATACCAACGACAGCACAATAGAACCACACACCGATGATCCTCGAAACTGGAGATATACTGCAATTGAACAATGTCTATTATGTTAGCATACATTTCAGTTGTCTCTTTGTCATACGTATCCGTGCTCATGATGGCACTGTTTTGTGTCTTCCTGCCTCCGTCTCGTGCAAGGGTGTTGTAGCGCACATCTCCAACAATGCAAGATTCATAATGTCTTACCCAAGTATCAGGACCCATTGCTAGTGAGTAAAGGGCGTCATCAACTGCCTGCCCATCCTCCTGCATCTTCTTAACCTATGGTTAGAAAATAGACAAGTTGATCATCTTATGTACTCAATATATTAAAAAAACTGACAGTGCACTTCAAAAACTTACATGGTTCTTGAACCATTTCGCAAATCCTGTCATAACCACTTTGTCTATGTTTCTTGGATTTTGCGGCAGTAACTCCTCTTTGTAGATGCTGCACAATGTAGTGATCTCATCAAACATCTAAATATATAAGAATGTGCTGCAAGTTTAGTAGATTATGATGTATAAGCTGCAGTACTGCACTTACTTGATATAAGGTAGTATCTCAGGACAGTTACTCAACACATACCAAACCATTTTGTCCAAATCTTTAGGTTTGTCCTCTTGTCGACTCTTCCCTGTTACTCGAATAGAATAATCGAAAACATTGTGCCCGGGATTGTCTTCACCCACCTCTTTGCTAAGCTGATCAGCTGTTTCAATGTATTTTGAGCAGAATGTCAACGCTTCTGTAGCAATGTAGGCCTCTGCAATGGAACCCTCGGGTCTAGCTCTGTTCCTAACATAGCCCTTGAAAGTGTCTAGCCGCCTTTCAATAGGGTACATCCAGCCATACTGTACTGGACCTCTAAGTAGTGCCTCATCAGCTAGATGAACAGCCAAATGCACCATCACATCAAAGAAGGTCGGAGGATATATCTTCTCAAGGTCGCATAGGATAGTTGGTATCTTGTCTCTAAGACGCTCCAAAGCATCTATCCTGATATTCCTACTGCAGAGTTCCCTGAAGAATTGTCCTAACTCTGCAACTGCTCTATATAACTCAGGGCGGCCCAATCATCTAAGGATAACAGGTAAAACCCTTTGAAGTAGGACGTGGCAGTCACGAGTTTTCAACCCTTGTACCTTGTTTCCATATACACTGACTCTCCTTTCAGGGTTGGAAGCAAATCCATGTGGGAATCTCACACGTGACAGGACCTCACATAATTCTTTTCTTTTTACCTTGTCCAAGACGTACACAGCTGGTGCCATATCCCGTGGTTTACCTTCATCTTGCACCTACAAATCCTTTCTGATACCCAGGTGTGTCAAATCAATCCTAGATTTTAAGGTATCTTTCGTCTTACCTTCAATATTAAGAAGTGTGCCGATAATGCTGTCACATATATTTTTCTCTATGTGCATCACATCAAGATTATGCCGCAGATCCAAATCTTCCCAATACTCCAAGTCCCACAAAGTGGACCTGCGGGTAAATAATAATCTCTCTTCTACCCTGTCACGCTTCCTTTTCTCGCTACCATTACCAGGATGGTTTCCTGGTGTAATATGCCTGACCTTCTCTAATTCCACTTGCAACTCATCGGCGGTGAGCCTCTTTGGCGCATCACGGTTTTCATGCTTTGCATTGAACACATGTCTTCGGTATTTTCTAGGATGCGGCTTGTCCTTGGCAAGGAAACGACAGTGTCCAATGTAATAGATCTTGCTAATGTAACATCCCAAATTTTTAATTTGGAATGTTATACACTAGATCATCATGCATGTCATATTTTCTTGCATTTTGCCCGATCCTAGACATTTCACGCAACTCAAGGACCCTCGAAGAGAGTTGGAGATTTTGTTATTTTCATATTTGAGTTTTCTCAAATTTTGAAAAGAGGATCATTTGATTTATTTATTTCATCTTCAATAATTTTTCCGGTGTCAAAATATATGAGAGAGGGAATAATATGACTTTCCCAAATTTAGGAAAAATGAAGATTTAATAAATAGATCAAATTTTGGTTTTGCCGGAGTTTTGTTTGCGTTCTATTTGGATAGGGAAAAATGCGTGTTTTCAAAAATTGCATTTTAGGTCCGGAGTAAAGTTCATTTTGTTTGGCTCATTTTTAGGAGTCGGGGAAAATTTACTTTAGAATTTTTGGGGTTCATTTAGATTTTCTTTCTGTGTTTTTCTGCGCGCGAAACCATTTAAAAAAAACTCCCGCTGGCCATCCGGGCCAAGGCCCAGCCAGCCAGCCGCCGCAGCGCCCTAGCCCCAGCCCCAGCGCGCGTGCGCCTGGCATAGGAGGCAGCCGCCTCGCCTCTAGGCCGAGTCCTAGTAGGACTTAGGCCGGTAGCCCCCCCCCCTTTCCTTTGTTCCATTTTCTTTTTCATCTAGGATTCCTTTTCCTACTCTATTTCTTGTCCCCTACCCCAAGAAAACCCCCTCCCCCAATATAAATACCCCAACACCCCCCTCTAAACCCATCAAATCAAACCCCAAGCCCCAAGCCCCAAGCCCTCCACCGCACCCCACACCCGCGCCGCCGCACCGCGCCCTACACCGCCGCCGCACCTCGCCCACGCCGCCGCCGGAGCCCCTCGCCGGAGACCTCACCGGAGGTAGCCCGCGCCGCATCTTTTCTTTTCCTCGGATCGTTTTCTTCTAATCGTTCCGATTCTTCTCTTCTCTTCCGATTCGTTTTCTTTCCGGTTCCTCTCTAAACCGTTCCGGTATTCTAGATCGGTTTTGTTTCGATTTTCTTTCGAAACCCTAGATCGGATTCGTTTTCTTTTCCGATTTAGTTGCCTTTGGACCGTTCACCGGACCGTTCGTCCTAACGAACGTGATCACCGGATTCTTCTAGGATAACGAACGTCCGTTCGTTTAACCGTTCGTCTCTTTTCTTTCGTCAGATTTATTCCGCGATCGCGATCTTAGATCCGATCTTCGTTCTAGTTTATCTTCTCGCTCGTTTATCGGAATCAGGTGATTCAAGCGCCTGGAGTTTCGTTTCGAAACCGCCGTTCCGTCTAATCAATTTAAAAAAGTTTTTGCTACGGTAAAATTTGACATAGTTTCAACTTGCTAGAACCGAGTTGTTTTCTTCCGCCGTTTGTTTTCCGTTTCTTTGTTCGGTTCGTTCTTTCTTTGCAACCGGAGTTCTTAAGTTGAACCTTCTGGTTCGTTCTCTTGTTCGAGTTTTACCTGTGCATTAGATGAGTACTCATTGTGTGCTTGTTGTTTGTCTGCGATAGATTACCCGGATTGCGCCGCCTGTTACTTCGAATCCCTAGGACTCGCGAATCATCAGCAAGGCAAGTAACACTTTGATCATACCTTTTCTACAACCCATGTTTTATTGCATTAGATCAATCCTCTCACATTGCATGATTAGGATCTAATTAAACTGTGGGATGGGAAGTAGATGAGGTAGTACCTATTACCTATATTATTATGAAACCTTTGGGAGTTACTTCTACGTTTGCTTATTATGCCATGCTATGCTAGTAGACGTGGATAGGGTGAGTGTTATTCATGACAGATGTGAGTATTGTTAATTAATGGTTTACCTAAGGTGGCAACTTAAACACACATCTGGGTGGATTGAGGCACGTGATGTCTATCAGGACTTGCCTGTTTTATTTTGGACCGCCACCCAGGCTCAAAGGGATCATAAGATCTTTCATGCTAGAAACTTCTGTGTGCAGCCACAAGCCATTATGGGCTCTGGCATAGTTGACTAAGTTGTGCGAACTCTTACAGTGGTAGACTAGCAGATGTAGGGGTTGTAGGTGGTACGGTCTACCCGATCGTAAGGTGCTAGCGCTTCTGAAAGACTATGTCTCGGTCATCCGTCTTCTCAAACACCATGTAGTGCAAGAAACCAAACGGAGGCGATCGAGTCTTGTGGGGAAAAGTGCGCAAACCTCTGCAGAGTGTATAAACTAATCATGATTAGCCGTGTCCCCGGTTATGGACAACTTGAGTATCTAGTACTTGAATATCATGTGAATCTCAACATGTTACTTCTAATTAATGTTGTTGGGTTTTAATTGTTCACTTAATTGGGATTGAGAATGCTGTCAACCATTCTCAATGTTTCACAACCACCATGATAGTTAAATAAATTTATTCCTTTGCAGTAGGGAAAAACTGGCTTTACGCAAAACTGTAACCATAGAGCTTTCCACCAGCCATATATGCATATAGTATAGCTGTTTCATTCCATTACTCTCTATGTGTTACTTTGCCAGCATATTCCATGTGCTGACCCGTTTTCGGGCTGCAACTTTCATGTTGCAGACTTTTCAGACGACATGTGTTACTTTTAGGTCGTGGTTCTATACTAGTGATGCCGTTGGAGTTGATGGACCCATTTATCTTCCAAGTCTTCCGCTGTTATCGACACTAGATGGCCTTAAGCCATATTTATTGTAATAAGTTCTCTTTGAGACGACGATGTAATAAGTGTGTGATTGCCACTCTGCTATAAATCCTTCGATGTACTGTGTGGTGTCAGCATTACTGATCCAGGGATGACACCTGAGCACAGAGCGCTTGATCCATTCGGGTCGGGTCGCGATAGAGAATGGTATTAGAGCACACGCTGACTGTAGGACACGACCACTAAGTTAAAGCCATAGATCACCACTCTCTTCTCATTTTCTAACTCCTCATATTTTCTACTCTTTTAGGATGACGCACGCAAAGATTAAGTACGCTCAACCGGATGAAGGCACACCATTTGGATTTCACCTGAAGGAAGTCGCCAAGTACCTGAACATTGGATTAGCAAGCTTCACGGGAACTTTCAACGCCACTCTGCCTGAAGAGGAGCGCTGGAAGATTCAAGCTCACGTTCCGGGAAGAACATTCGCGCCAATCACGAAACCCATAGATAGTGTTTTCAATGCACCAACCTGGAGTCTGGGACTACTATCCGGACAACTACATCATCATCGACGACACCGATTCGGATCCAAGTGAACCCGACTTTGAAGACGAAGCTGGAGCAGATATCATGGAGTCTTCCACCGGTTCAAATTTCTAGATGACCACCAGATAGTAGTAGTATTCCCCCATGTAAACATTATAGTTCGAGCACTTTTGCGATAGTTTTAGATCGTTTGTAAGCCCTTGTTTGATTGATTGAAGTGATTTTGTGTGAATTTGCTCATGTGCATATGGGTAGTGTTTTCCCTTTAGACCTCACTCTATTCTCAATTCTTGTCTTTTCTAAACCCTCAGATGCCTCCGAGACGTGACAATGGATTTCCGCCGGAGCTCACTCAGTTGATCCAGCAGCAGAATCAACTGATGCAGATGTTAGTCCAGAACCAACAGAACAATAACAACAACCCACCCCCACCACCACCTGTTGACCACTTAGCCCATTTCCTTAGGCTGAATCCGCCGGTGTTTTCCAGTAGCACCGAGACAATAGTAGTAGACGACTGGCTCCGCAAGATAGGAAGGGAGTTGACCACTGCAGGATGTACGGATGGTGAGAAAGTGAAGTTTGCCGCACACCAGCTTGACGGACCCGCAGCAGCATGGTGGGAGAATTTCACAGCCACTTACCCAGTTGACACTGTCACATGGGATCAGTTTCAGCAAGCTTTCCGCACTGCACATGTTTCCGCAGGAGCTATGGCCTTAAAGAAGCGTGAGTTTCGCAACTTATGCCAAGGAGGAAGGACAGTTGGCCAGTACGTTGACGACTTCAGCAAGTTAGCACGTTATGCCCCAGATGACGTTGCTACAGATGCAGCTAAGCAGGAGAAGTTTCTGGAAGGATTGAATGATGAGCTAAGCATGCAGTTGATGGTAGCCACTTTCAACAACTACCAGGAGTTGGTAGATCGTGCCATCATGATTGAAGGAAAGCAACAGCAGATTGAGAACCGTAAGAGGAAGTATGGACAGGGAAAGTATAACTCTGGAGCCCAGCAGAAGCCCCGTTTTGCCCCTAAACCGGGATTTCAGTTTCAGCACACCCATGGAGGAGGTAGCTCGCACAACCATAATGGCCACAAGAATGGTAATGGGAATGGAGGAAGCAACGGCCAGAACCGGACCACCCCATCGACCCCAGCCAAGAAGGATTTGAGCCACGTCACTTGCTATAAGTGTTCCAAGCCAGGGCATTATGCAAATGAATGTCCTGAAGGCCAGAATGGAATTGGCAATGGAAGCTCTGGGAAAAAGCCGAACCCTTTCAATAGGGGACAGGTGAACCACGTTAATGTGGAGGAGATTGTAGATCAGCCCGATGCAGTAATAGGTAAGTTTTTGGTTAAGTCATTTACTGCACTCGTTCTTTTTGATACTGGTGCATCGCATTCATACATATCAAGGGGATTTGTGGATAAATATAACCTGCCAACCCAAGCCCTTAGGTCACCCATGTTAGTAAGCTCACCAGGAGCAGAGTTCATGGCTAGACGATGGTGTGATCGGTTACCATTAAGGATTGGTAACTATGTGTTTCCCTCAGACCTAATAGTATTGGAATCTCAAGGATTGGATGTGATATTAGGCATGGATTGGTTGTCGATGTATGGAGGAAACATCGATTGTGTTAGTAAGTCAATTTTGCTTACCACACCAGAAGGAAGAAGGATCAAGTATGTATCCCGGCATGTGCCAAACAGGACACAAGTAAACTGCCTAACAGGAGTTGTCCAAGAAGAAGTACCAGTGGTAAAGGATTTTCCTGATGTATTTCCTGAGGAATTACCAGGCATGCCACCGGATAGAGACATTGAGTTTTTGATTGAGTTATTGCCAGGTACAGGCCCAATATCGAAGCGACCATACCGGATGCCAGCAAAGGATTTGGTAGAAATTAAGAATCAGATTAAGGAGTATTGGATAAAGGTTACATTCGCCCAAGTTCTTCGCCTTGGGGATCACCCGTACTTCTAGTGCAAAAGAAGGATGGATCATTAAGGATGGTTGTTGATTATCGGGGATTGAATGAAGTGACCATCAAGAATAAGTACCCACTGCCAATGATCAACGATCTGTTTGATCGATTGCAAGGAGCTAAAGTGTTTTCCAAGATCGATTTGCGATCAGGGTACCATCAATTGAAGATTCGAGAGCAGGACAAACCTAAGACAGCATTCACCACGAGATATGGACTGTATGAGTATACCGTTATGTCATTTGGATTGACTAACGCACCTGCCTATTTCATGAACCTGATGAACAAAGTGTTTATGGAGTTTTTGGATAAGTTTGTCGTAGTGTTCATTGATGACATCCTGGTTTATTCAAAGGATGAAGAGGAGCATAAGGAACATTTGCGTTTGGTTTTGGAGAAACTAAGGGAACATCAGTTATACGCCAAATTCAGCAAATGTGAGTTTTGGTTGAAGGAAGTTGGATTTCTTGGACATGTTATATCCGGAGAAGGTATAGCAGTTGACCCCACTAAGGTTGAGACCGTAACCGAATGGGAAGCACCAACAACAGTTGGAGAGATCCGGAGTTTTCTTGGACTCGCCGGATACTACCGGATATTCATTGAGAATTTCTCAAAGATTGCAAAGCCTATGACTGAATTATTGAAGAAGGATACTAAGTTCAATTGTACTGAGGAGTGTGAGGCTAGTTTTCAGGAGTTGAAGAAACGTTTGGTCACCTCACCAGTATTGATTTTGCCAGATCAGACCAAGGATTATGAGGTGTATTGTGACGCTTCACGTCGAGGACTTGGAGCAGTGCTTATGCAGGAAGGAAGAGTTGTTTCGTATGCTTCACGGCAACTGAAGCCTCATGAGTTGAATTATGCCACGCATGATTTGGAGTTAGCAGCCGTAGTGCATGCATTGAAGACGTGGAGATATTTCCTCATTGGAAATCATTGTGAGGTGTACACGGATCACAAGAGTTTGAAGTACATTTTCACTCAGAAGGAGTTGAACCTCTGACAAAGGAGATGGTTGGAGCTCATCAAGGATTATGACATGAGATTGCATTACCATACCGGAAAAGCTAATGTAGTAGCTGACGCATTGAGCCGTAAGAGCTATGTCAACACCCTAGTGACGGGAGAAGTACCAAAGGAGTTAGCAGAAAACCTTCGTGAGCTATGTTTGGAAAGAGTTCCGAGAGGCTATGTAGCAACATTGGAGATTCAGTCAACATTGATGGATAAAATCAGAGAAGCTCAGAAATCTGACAAGGAGATTGCTGCTATAAAAGAGAAATTGAGCGAAAGAAAAGCAAAGGGATTTCATGAGGATGAGCACGACACCCTATGGTTTGAAGACCGTGTGTATGTGCCAAATGACCCGGAGATCAGGAAGTTGATTTTGCAAGAGGCACATGATTCACCGTATTCGATTCACCCAGGGAATACCAAGATGTATTTGGATTTAAAGGAAAACATTCTGGTGGACCGGAATGAAGAAGGATATTGCAGCATATGTAGCAGTTTGTGACGTATGTCAGAGAGTAAAGGCAGAGCATCAGAAGCCAGCAGGATTGTTACAACCATTGCCGATACCCGAATGGAAGTGGGATAAGATAGGCATGGATTTTATCACAGGACTACCCAGGACAAAATCAGGATATGATTCGATATGGGTAGTAGTTGATCGTTTGACGAAGGTAGCACATTTTATTCCAGTTAAGGCCACTTACACCAGTGCTAAGTTGGTGAAGATATACATGACTAGGATCATTTGTTTGCATGGAGTTCTGAGGAGTATCGTATCTGATAGAGGAACCCAATTTACCTCAAAGTTTTGGAATCAGTTGCATGAAACTTTAGGAACCAGACTAGAGTTCAGCATAGCTTTTCATCCGCAGATAGATGGACAGACCGAGAGAATCAATCAGATTTGGGAAGATATGCTGAGAGCTTGTGCACTAGATTATCGATCTAGTTGGGACGATAACTTGCCGTATGCGGAGTTTTCTTATAACAACAGTTACCAAACCAGTTTGAAGATGGCACCTTTCGAAGCATTATACGGAAGGAGGTGCAGGACACCGTTGTCATGGGACGAAGTTGGAGACCGTCAATTCTTTGGACCAGATTTGATTAAGGAGTCTGAACGGAAAGTTAAGTTGATTCGCGATAGGCTCAAGGTAGCCCAGTCCAGGCAGAAGAGCTACGCAGATTCTAAACGCAAGGAGACAGTCTACGAAACCAGAGACAAAGTTTATCTCCGAGTATCCCCACTTCGAGGAGTTAAGCGCTTTGGAGTTAAGGGAAAATTAGCACCGCGTTTCGTTGGACCGTATAAGATCTTGCAACATATTGGAGAAGTCGCTTATAAGTTGGAATTGCCAGAGGAGCTGTCAGGAGTTCATGATGTATTCCATGTTTCTCAGCTGAAGAAATGTCATGCCGAGATGGCGGAAGTACCGCTAGAGATACCGTACCACTCGAAGCGATTCAGTTGAAGGACGACTTAACATATGAGGAGAAGCATGTCAAGATTCTCGATTATGCCAGCAGAGTTACTCGCGGCAAGGTTATCAAGTTTTGCAAAGTTCAGTGGAACCACCACTCAGAGGATGAAGCCACCTGGGAGAGAGAGGAAGATTTTCTCAAGGACCACCCTCACCTATTTTCTAGCCAACCCGAATCTCGAGGGCGAGATTCATCTTAAGGGGGGTAGGTTTGTAACATCCCAAATTTTTAATTTGGAATGTTATACACTAGATCATCATGCATGTCATATTTTCTTGCATTTTGCCCGATCCTAGAAATTTCATGCAACTCAAGGACCCTCGGAGAGAGTTGGAGATTTTGTTATTTTCATATTTGAGTTTTCTCAAATTTTGAAAAGAGGATCATTTGATTTATTTATTTCATCTTCAATAATTTTTCTGGTGTCAAAATATATGAGAGAGGGAATAATATGACTTTCCCAAATTTAGGAAAAATGAAGATTTAATAAATAGATCAAATTATGGTTTTGCCGGAGTTTTGTTTGCGTTTAACTTGGATAGGGAAAAATGCGTGTTTTCAAAAATTGCATTTTAGGTCCAGAGTAAAGTTCATTCTGTTCGACTCATTTTTAGGAGTCGGGGAAAATTTACTTTAGAATTTTTGGGGTTCGTTTAGATTTTCTTTTCTGTGTTTTGCTGCACGCGAAACCATTTAAAAAAAACTCCCGCTGGCCAGCCGGGCCAAGGCCCAGCCAGCCAGCCGCCGCAGCGCCCCAGCCCCAGCGTGCATGCACCTGGCGCAGGAGGCAGCCGCCTCACCTCTAGGCCGAGTCCTAGTAGGACTTAGGCCGGTAGCCCCCCCTTTCCTTTGTTCCGTTTTCTTTTTCATCTAGGATTCCTTTTCCTACTCTATTTCTTGTCCCCTACCCCAAGAAAACCCCCTCCCCCAATATAAATACCCCAACACCCCCCCTCTAAACCCATCAAATCAAACCCCAAGCCCCAAGCCCCAAGCCCTCCACCACACCCCACACCTGCGCCGCCGCACCACGCCCTACACCGCCGTCGCACCTCGCCCACGCCGCCGCCTCCCAACGCCGCCGCCGGAGACCTCGCCGGAGGTAGCCTCGCGCCGCATCTTTTCTTTTCCTCGGATCATTTTCTTCTAATCGTTCCGATTCTTTTCTTCTCTTCCGATTCGTTTTCTTTCCGGTTTTCTAGATCGGTTTTGTTTCGATTTTCTTCCGAAACCCTAGATCGGATTCATTTCTTTTCCGATTTAGTTGCCTTTGGACCGTTCGCCGGACCGTTCGTCCTAACGAACATGATCACCGGATTCTTCTAGGATAACGAACGTCCATTCGTTTAACCGTTCGTCTCTTTTCTTTCGTCGGATTTATTCCGCGATCGCGATCTCAGATCCGATCTTCGTTCTAGTTTATCTTCTCACTCGTTTATCGGAATCAGGTGATTGAAGCGCCTGGAGTTTCGTTTCGAAACCGTTGTTCCGTCTAATCAATTCAAACAAGTTTTTGCTAAGGTAAAATTTGACCTAGTTTCAACTTGCTAGAACCGAGTTGTTTTCTTCCACCGTTTGTTTTCCGTTTCTTTGTTCGGCTCGTTCTTTCTTTGCAACCAGAGTTCTTAAGTTGAACCTTCTGGTTCATTCTCTTGTTCGAGTTTTACCTATGCATTAGACGAGTACTCATTGTGTGCTTGTTGTTTGTCTGCGATAGATTACCCGGATTGCGCCGCCTATTACTTCGAATCCCTAGGACTCGTGAATCATCAGCAAGACAAGTAATACTTTGATCATACCTTTTCTACAACCCATGTTTTATTGCATTAGATCAATCCTCTCACATTGCATGATTAGGATCTAATTAAACTGTGGGATGGGAAGTAGATGAGGTAGTACCTATTACCTGTATTATTATGAAACCTTTGGGAGTTACTTCTACGTTTGCTTATTATGCCATGCTATGCTAGTAGACGTGGATTGGGTGAGTGTTATCCATGATAGATGTGAGTATTGTTAATTAATGGTTTACCTAAGGTGGCAACTTAAACACACATCTGGGTGGATTGAGGCACCTGATGTCTATCAGGACTTGCCTATTTTATTTTGGACCGCCACCCAGTCTCAAAGGGATCATAAGATCTTTCATGCTAGAAACTTCCGTGTGCAGCCAGAAGCCATTACGGGCTCTGGCATAGTTGACTAAGTTGTGCGAACTCTTACAGTGGTAGACTAGCAGATGTAGGGGTTGTAGGTGGTACGGTCTACCCGATCGTAAGGTGCTAGCGCTTCTGAAAGACTATGTCTCAGTCATCCGTCTTCTCAAACACCATATAGTGCGAGAAACCAAACGGAGGCGATCGAGTCTTGTGGGGAAAAGTGCGCAAACCTCTGCAGAGTGTATAAACTAATCATGATTAGCCGTGTCCCCGGTTATGGACAACTTGAGTATCTAGTACTTGAATATCATGTGAATCTCAACATGTTACTTCTAATTAATGTTGTTGGGTTTTAATTGTTCACTTAATTGGGATTGAGAATGTTGTCAACCATTCTCAATGTTTCACAACCACCATGATAGTTAAATAAATTTATTCCTTTGCAGTAGGGAAAAACTGGCTTTACGCAAAACTGTAACCATAGAGCTTTCCACCAGCCATATATGCATATAGTATAGCTGTTTCATTCCATTACTCCCTATGTGTTACTCTGCTAGCATATTCCATGTGCTGACCCATTTTTGGGCTGCAACTTTCATGTTGCAGACTTTTCAGACGACGAGTAAGATGCTTTTAGGTCGTGGTTCTATACTCAGTGATGCCGTTGGAGTTGATGGACCCATTTATCTTCCAAGTCTTCTGCTGTTATCGACACTAGATGGCCTTAAGCCATATTTATTGTAATAAGTTCTCTTTGAGACGACGATGTAATAAGTGTGTGATTGCCACTCTGCTATAAATCCTTCGATGTACTGTGTGGTGTCAGCATTACTGATCCAGGGATGACACCTGAGCACAGAGCGCTTGATCCATTCGGGTCGGGTCGCGACAGCTAAGTATTGCGTATGACAGCGGATTCCTGTCACAGCAAACACATGCATTGTAACCATGTGTCGTTCGCCCTGACATAGTGCCCAAAGCCGGATAATCATGGATGCACCAAATTATAACAGCACGCAGAAAGAAATCAGCTGGTGGGCTGCTATATAGGTCTCGAGTGAGAACACCCTTCCATAGTTGTTGAAGTTCCTCCACAAGAGGCTCCATGAACAAATCAAAATCCTTTCCAGGATTTTTTGGACCTGGGATGAGCAAGGCCATCATGTAGTTTGATTCTTTGGTGCAGACATTTGGAGGCATGTTGTAAGGGATAACAAGCACTGGCCACATGCTATATGTGGCGCTCTGGTGGCCAAATGGGTTAAATCCATCTGAAGCTAAGCCAATTCTAATGTTTCTCGGGTCAGCAGCAAACTCTTTATGTTTATCATTGAAGCTTTTCCACTCACTATCGTGAGATGGATGGCTCATTACATTCTGATCTCTATACTCCTGGTTCCTAGAATGCCATAGTACATCCTCTCTTGTTTCAGCATCATGAAACAACCTCTGCAATCTTGGTGTAATTGGAAAATGTCTCAGAACATTATGAGGAATCCTCTTCACAGCATCGCCATCTTTCCATCTTGATGATTTGCATTTCGGGCATTCACTTAAGTTGGCATAATCCTTCCGAAACAGAACACAATTTTTCTTATAAACATGGATCATATCATATCCAATTCCAACTGCACGAAGGAAATTCTTCATTTTACTATAGGTGTGTGGCAGCTCAGACGCATCTGGGAAAGATTTGCGGAAAGCAGCCAACATCGCATCGAATGATTTGTTGGTCATCCGCTCAGATGTCTGCACCTGAAGAAAGGTGACCATAGCTGAGAATATTGACAGCTTATTTCGTAGGATGACAGCAATGTTGCATTGTTCCAACATGCGGGCCCACTGTTTTTCTTCTGCAGGTGAAAGTTCACGGAATGCACGAGCATTTCGTAGCATTGTTTCAATGTTGGTCAAACTCACTGGCTCCGCCACCACCACCTCCTCCTCCTCTTCCACCTGAGCATTAGGCAGATCAAGATGGTGATCTGCTGCTTCCACGTAGTCTATAACATTGACGTTCACAGCTTCACCATGATGAACCCACCTAGTATATGTGACCGACATCCCATACAAGTGTACATGATTTTGTACAGCTGACTAGGGTCTTGTAACTGAATTCATACAACTGCTACATGGGCAGAGCACATCTGATTTTGGACCACCGTACTCAGCTCTGATAAAGTTCATGAAGTTTTCAACCCCCTCGACATATGCAGCGGAGAATCTTCGAGCAGAAGTTATCCAAGTCCTGTCCATCTGTTAGACATACAAATTAGTTCTTCTACTAGATATTACAGGAAAAACATATATGCTTTTTTATGAAGTCCAGAAAAAATACCTAGGTCGGTGTCTAAAGCTATGGAAAGATATTTGGACGAGCAGATCTAAGTAACGAAATATATGTAAAGCTAATTCAGCAAACAGATTTGAGTGCCAAATTATGGCAGGCTGTTTCAGCAGTCAATGAGGCCGAGCACACAGCCATCAAACTAACGAAGGCCATCGCAGCAACAAAGATCGAGTATAAAACGGTGTAGAGCTATTTCACCTAATAGATTGGCTACTGGACCATGGCAATCTATGTCACAATAAATATATGGCAAGATATTTTAGCAACTAATTGGCCTTGGCATGCCATCTCAGCTAAGCAGATTGAGTGTAGAACAGGGCAAGGAAGCTACTTCGGCAAATAGTGAGATTAATAGCGTCTATCAGCTAACATTTAGCGCTACACCGAATTGAACGGGGCCTCAATCTACAATGCGCGTACCATGGGAGAAGCTGACCGCCGTGCGTCTCCACACGAACGTCGCCAGCGGTGGCGGCACTGACTGCCGTGCGCCTCCACAAGAACGTAGCCAGAGGTGGCGGCGCGGCTAGAGGACAGCAGTCTACGAGAGCGTACTATGGGAGCGAGAGGATCGCCGAACCGCGGCACCGACGTATCGGCGCGGAGGGGAGGGCGGCTTTGGCAGAGCGAATGGAGTGGAGGGGGACACGGGGTTTGGGGAATATTATTGTCTAGTTGGCTGAAGGGCGGTTGAATCAAACTTGGGGGGGAATTTTTGGGTGTGGGGGGAGGATTGTCGCACGGTGGGCGGGGGGAGTTTGGCGCATGGTCGGTTTCTCCAAGTGCAGTCCCACGTGTCAGTGAAGAGGCAAGCCGAAGCGCGTTCTGTTTGCGTGAGCCGTGTGTAGGACTGAATGTGTGTGGGGTGCAATGCGACCGCAACAGAAGTGCTGTGAGTGTACCGCCTTTTTTCCTTTTAAACTAGGTGCTTCGCCCCCTCAAAAAAAATTTGTTGCTTCGCGCGATCCATCGATACTACTACTAGTAATCCGGTAATCCCGACTAAAACGGCGCGGTCGGGTCTTTTCCCACGCGATATGCTGGGAGGTTGGCTTAGTTGGGTTTTTTAGGACGAGTAATGGTACACCTACGTAATCCCAGTTACGTAATTAATGTAATGTGAAACATGTGAGCTGTTGATTGTAGATTGGGGGGAGGGAGGGGCCCACCACCATGAAAATCAGGGGAGGAGAGAGAGAGGCAATTTACGTTAACCCTTTTGTAGGTTCCCGTAGATGTAGAAAGATGTGAAATGTGTGAATGTGTAGTGGACATACTATTGGAGTGCCTAAGATAATTTGTGTATGTATAGACCCTATGTGTTTATTTTACTTCGCATGTTAGATTTGTCTCGGTTCAATAAAAAGCACAGTTGGTGATGATGGTGTGCCTATCATCCTGCATATAGGTCGTCCGATCTATATCTAACGGATAGGAAGGAAACTATGACAATTTACCCGCACTCCTCTCCACATTTGCAGATAAGGCTTTCCCTCATTCATCCTTTTCTCCCACAAGATCTTGATCTTCTGTGCAACGCATAGGCATCTTGCTAGTACTCCTACAATATGTATATTATTGTGAAAGTTCATATACACTGGCCGAGATTAATGCAAACACAGCAGATTTTCATTACATTTCGAACTTTTATAGGACAGAAAAATAAAAGAAACCCGACGCTAAACCTATTCTATGGCGGCGATGGACGTCCTCCATCTGCGATCTCTATGTACGGGGGCGGGGTTCAAGACCCATGAAGTGAAGGTGCGGTCTCCGACGAGGAAGAGTAGAACACGGGATACGGACCGGCCAGTTGGCACACCATGCCCTGTCGCCTCCCATGCCCTACTCATCCTCGGAGGAGTCCCCAACCTCGGTGGTGCCGGACGTTAGACGGCGGCAAGTAGGACGCGTGGCTGACGGTGCTCCCGTCATCGGCCGCCAGCGTGGCCACCGCTTGTGCGGTCGCGTCTGCGTCTGGCTACGCCGCTATTGCGTCGCGAGAGGCGACTTGAGCGAGGGCGGTGACCTCGAGCTTCATACCCGAAGACAAGCTCTCCCACAAAGTGTTCGCACTTGCGGTCATGGCGGATGTGGTGTCAGGTAGGAGGGCGATGCGCTATGGTGTGGAGGTTAGCTGGGCGTTGCCGCTTTAAGTAGCACATTCCGGTGAGGCCAAGCGTCCGGGTACATCATTAAGTCGCCGGAGTTGGTTCCTTGGGCACCGAGCCTCTTAACGACGACATACGAACGGACGGCATGAATGCGGGCAGCTGGCGCTGGCTGGGAACGCACCGTGCGACGGCATGAGGGACGAGGGTTTTGGTGTGCCAGGGTAGTCAGCTGCGGTCGTGGCAACGTTGGAGATGCCCTTTTCTCACATGCGATCCCCGCATGTCATTGAAGAAGCAAGATGACCCGGCATGGTCTCAGGTCCAGAGGATGCAGTTGGCCGCGCTACACCACTCTCCGGACGCGTCGCGGCGCCCCGTGCATCCTCGACAAGCCGGGTGTTGGGGTGTGTTTGGATTGTGGCCAAAGT
This sequence comes from Triticum aestivum, assembly GCF_018294505.1. Lineage (NCBI taxonomy): Eukaryota > Viridiplantae > Streptophyta > Magnoliopsida > Poales > Poaceae > Triticum > Triticum aestivum. The sequence goes on along the minus strand of NC_057812.1, from coordinate 557,731,149 downwards.
GCATCTTACCAAAATTTTGGTCATGACCCAAAGATTGGTCTTTGTTTGGATGGTTGCCATTTTTTGGCATGCCAATGAACTCTAGCCAACTCTAGTTCATTTTTCTTGCCAATGTCGGCTGTCGTGGTTCTAACTCTGACAGTGATGTAGGGGGGTATGTATGGAGAGGCTAGATCTTAGCTATGGAGGAGTTGTAAGCACACGAGGATTACGATTTCAGGCCCTTCTTGGAGGAAGTAACAGCCCTACGTCTCGGTGCCCGGAGGCGGTCGGCTGAATTATGTGTGTATGAATAACAGGGGTGCAAACCCTTGATACTTAGGAGGGGGGTGGCTTATATAGAGTTTGCCAGGCCCCTCCAGCCCTCAGTAATGCAGGGTTTAAAGTACATTAAGATTGGGGGTTACTGGTAACGCCCCTAATAAAGTGCTATGATGACCATAAAAGCTACTTAATGACCGACCGTTTGCGTGCAGGGTGACCTTAGATCTCCTGGCAGTCGAGTGGTTGGATCTTGGTCGAGTGATTGCTTCGTGGTCGAGTGTCTTGAATCCGTCGAGTGGGATACCTCCAAGTCGATTGAAAGGTAACTTCTTCTAGGGATGTCCTTGGGTAGGGTACTTAGGACAGGTCCATGCCCCTACCCTAGGTACATAGCTTCATCATTAGCCCCCGAATGGATCGAGGTTCGAGTGGGGAAGGAGTCGGGGATCTTTCCGAATGGTTCTTCATGTTATATGAACGTCTTGTTTTGGATCCATTGTCACGGATGACGTCGTCAACTTATTTCAGTCGCCTTGATCCATTCTTGGCCTCTTGTCGAGTGAATTTCTTTACTTGTGAAGTTCCGAGTGACGGTGTGAAAGGGATCTTCTGTTTGACGAGTTGTTCTGTGGCCCGCGGATTTTGCGGGATTTGAATTTCGGGAAGCGCGCGGGACGGGGGCGGCCGCAGTAATTGGATGGGATAAGACGGAAGCTCCTCGATCCCCGCGCCACCTTTTTCGCCACATACCGCGCGTGCGCCTGTTGTGGGATTTGACGGGATTGCCTGAGCCTACCAGTCAGCCACTCGGAAGCGACCTCTTATAAGCTGCCGGCTCGGGACCCCCGAACAGTGCGCCTTCACTTTTCCCCCTTCCTTCACAAGATCCTCCGCCACCTCCGCTCTCACCTTAGTGCCGTAGGTCTGTTCGAGCTTCGCCGGCGACGATGGTGAAGGAGAAGACGTCGGCTCTGGAGCGCGCGAAGAAGGCGGCGGTGCAGGGGAAGGGGAAGAAGTCCGCTCGGGGCGGATCTTCCTCGAGGACTGCTCTGCCCAAGGATTGGATCCAGGGCAACTAGATGCCGTTGGCGATTCGGCGGGATGATCTCGATGATCTGGTCGAGGGGGGATTCATTCCCCACGAATCTGCGCGTCTCCCGGGGAAAGAAGTCGAACCCCAGCCTCTTGATGGTGAGTGCGTCCTCCTCACCACCCATATCGATCATGGATTCTCTCTGCCTCCTCATCCTTTTTTCCAGAGCTTCTTGAACTTCTTCGGAGCGCAGCTCCATCACTTTACTCCCAATTCTATTGTGTATCTTGCTCCTTTCGTTTCCTTGTGTGAAAACTTCTTGGGTTGCCGCCCCCACTTGGGACTCTTCAAGCACATCTTCACTTGCCGCTCTCAGTCGGTCAAGAAGGCCAAGTCGAGTGACGAACGGACGCAGGTGATCCACCTGTGCAGGGGCCTGGCGATCCAGATGAGGGGAAAAAGTTCCTTTCCGTCTATCACTTTTCCCGAGTCAGTCCGTGGGTGGCAGTCGACTTGGTTTTACTGTAAAGACCAGGTGACCCCAGGACAGTCGACTGGGCTTCCCCCTTTTTCTCTGAATCGAGCACAAAAACCTGCCTCTCTGAAAGTGACGCTGGAGGAAAAGGCGCAAGTCAAGGTGCTGGTCAGTCGAGTGGTTCAGCTTGTCCGCGAGGGTGTGACTGGCATGGACTTGTTGGAAGTCTTCCTTCGGAGGCGCATCCAACCGCTTCAGGCTCGTGACCACCCGATGTGGCTGTACTCGGGTCTCGAAGACACCACTCGGATTCACCCAGAGGAGGTCACTGACGAGATGTTGGAAGGGTGGCTGTCGAGTATCACAGGGAACAAGGACAACCCCCGAGGAGCCAGGAGGATTCCTCCACTCGACCAAACATACGAAGTGGACAAGGTCTGACCTTGCGTTTCCGACTGTGATCTTGCTTTCTTTATTTGTTCTCTTTGGATCAGTCGATTGACTTTTGTCTTGTTTGCTGTCCTCTAGGCCATTACTGAGATGTACTAGACACCCAATGGAGCACAGGAGCAGGCCGAGGAAGGAGAGGCAAGCGGAGGCGAAAGTGGAGATGAGAGAGAAGAGTGGGAATCTGACGGCGAAGGAGAGGGGGATGACGACGACGACTCCAGTGAAGAGGAGGAGGAAGAAGTCGAACCTCCCCGCTCGGAACGGCGATCCAAGCTTACACACGACCCTGTGCGGGAACGTGGTAAGGCGACTGTCCCTGTTGGGCAGTCGTCGAAGCACCCTCGGACCTCATCTCCAACGCCGACAGAAAAAGCTCCCAAGCACCCGCGCGCGATGCCGTCCAAGCCGCCCAAGGCTCTGCCCAAGATGAAGATGACTGTCCCCACCATTTCTGGGTAATAGTAGAATTTGTTTTCCTTTGTTGAACGTGACGGACTCTAGGTCGACTCGTTGAATAAGCTGACTGACTTTCAAAACTTGTAGTGCTGCCACCTCAGAGATCTCCGCCAAGGACGATGATCAAGAGATGGAAGACGCTGTTACCTCCAACCCCGGTACGATTACTGATGCTCTGCTTTTAGTCAACTAACGATTTCTTATAATTCTGGTCGATTGGATTTTTCTTGTAGCTCCTCCTCATGTCATTGACCTCCCTGATGATGACGACAAAGTGCCGCTGAGGGCGCGAAGGAATAGGAGGGCGCCGGCAGGCAAGACCCCACAAAGCACTCCGGCGCCTCAGGCCGTAGTCTGGGAGGGTGGTGATACTACTCGGGCTTCTGTGACCTTCGCTGAACCTCTAACGAGTGTCCGGCCTTCGACGTCGACTGCAAATCCGACTTCGCTTTTTGCCACACACCACGTCCCTGAGGACCAAGTGGGTGCCGCTAAAGAGGCTATACGCCAGGCGGGGATCATGATGGAGCAAGTGAAGGTGGTTCGGGAAGCCAGCCAAGCAACTTATGACGCGAGTTCAGCTCTTCAGAGCAACGTCCAGGTCAGTCAATTCACCGCTTGTTCTATTGGGATATGCTATCTGAAGGATCTCTTTTCCGAAGATCTTTATATCTGTACACCCACTGGGTGTGTCTATTAATCTTTTTGACGAGTGGGGGCACGCTAAGTGCACCCACTGGGTGTAGTCCCCGAGACTACGGTGGACTGCTGGCAGTCGACTGTAGTCTTTATATTGTGTTGCTTTAGTTGAACTTCTTCACTCGGTCTGGTCAGGCCATGTCGAATGGAACTGTACACGGTCGACTGTGGGCAGTCGATTTTTTTTGGTCGAACCAGTGGGGGCACGCTGAGTGCACCCACTGGGTGTAGTCCCCGAGACTACTGTCGAATGTTTTTGATTCGGCTGTAGTCTTAGAAACGCCATCATTGTCTCTTGGTTACTCGGAAGCAACTTATCTTGGATGTCTGTCGACTGATTTTTTGCAGAAATCCTGCGAACTTGTGGCTCGCTACACTGAGTTGGAAATCAAACAGATCCAGCTGAACCTTGACTTGAAGCTTGCTCAGGAGAACTTGCAGAAGGCGAGGGACGAAGCAAAAGGTATGGCTGGTGAGCTTTTGTCGACTGTCCTTTCTTTCTGGCCGTCCTCGATGTTGATCTCACTTGCTGTTTCGCAGACAAAATGGAGGAGGCTCTGAAGAAGAAGGATCAAGACCTTGCCGAAGCGCAGAAGGAGGCCCTGAACAAAATGAGGCTTGCTGAAGAAAAACTGGCTTCAGTCGGTACTCTTGAAAAGGAAAACTCCAGGCTGAAAACTGCTCTCGAAGTGGCTAATCAAGAGGTCAGCCGTCTGAAGAATGGCAATATAGCTCTGAATGACAAGGCAAGTGAACTGGCGGGGAAGAGGAACGATCTGGAGGCTTATCTCGGTGGACTCGCCAAGAAGCTGTTCGTCATGCTCGAGGGTAATTACTCTGGCCCGACTGACTTGCAGTTACCAAACCTACGTAGAGCCACTAACTTATCCTTGAATTGTGTTTACAGAATTCTGCCAGAACTTCGAAGAGGAGACCAGTCGAGTGGAGACAGACTTGGACCCCATCAATTCTCCAGTGAAGGACGAGGCTGCTATAAACATGCTCTGACTGGAATCTCGTGTTGCCGGCATTGTTGACTATCTTGCTCGGTTGAAGGTTGTGATGCCGCGGATTGACACGTTGCTCTGGCCTAGGACGACGCTTCAGAATGACCTCGAGTCCCTGATGACTCGACTGAATGAAGTCCCAGGTCGAGTGGCGGAATGGAAGAAATCTTCTGCTAGATGTGGCGCTGACGTCGCTCTGTCTCTGGTCCGCGTCCACTGCAAGGAGGCGCGAGAAGAAAAGTTGGCCGCCATCCAAGTTGCCAATACCAGGAAGCACAACTTTCAAGACTTCATGGAGACTTTCATTGCTGCTGCCACTCGCATTGCAGACGGGATCGACTTGGACGAGTTCGTCGCCCCTTCCAGTCCTCCGCCTGAGGAATAAAAACTTTTATGCTTCACTTTAAATTTGCCTCGGAATGCCGAGTGGATTTTGTAACCGTTAAACTCTGTCGAGCTGGAGGCTCGAGTACTTTGATCTGCGGTCTAGGACCTTTGGATCTTATCTGAACTTGATTTATCGTTGAATATCTTCATGAATTATCTGTCGAGTGGAACTTGTTCTTCACTCGAAATAACTTTGTATTTGTGGTGCAGCTCCGAAGGAGAAGGTAGCAGTCGATTTGCACCTCGTCGTCCTTGCGGATTGGGATGTGTTCCGTACTTAGGCGAGCACTGGGCTGCAGCTAAGCCCCGAGTGGAAGGTCTGCTCTCCACTCGGTAGGATTTTAAAAACTTAGGCGAGTACTGGACTGCAGCTAAGCCCCCGAGTGGGAGGTCTGCTCTCCACTCGGTAGGATTTTTTCAAACTTAGGCGAGTACTGGACTGCAGCTAAGCCCCCGAGTGGGAGGTCTGCTCTCCACTCGGTAGGATTTTTTCAAACTTAGGCGAGTACTGGACTGCAGCTAAGCCCCCGAGTGGGAGGTCTGCTCTCCACTCGGTAGGATTTTTCAAACTTAGGCGAGTACTGGACTGCAGCTAAGCCCCCGAGTGGGAGGTCTGCTCTCCACTCGGTAGGATTTTTTCAAACTTAGGCGAGTACTGGACTGCAGCTAAGCCCCGAGTGGGAGGTCTGCTCTCCACTCGGTAGGATTTTTCAAACTTAGGCGAGTACTGGCTGCAGCTAAGCCCCGAGTGGGAGGTCTGCTCTCCACTCGGTAGGATTTTTAAAACTTAGGCGAGTACTGGACTGCAGCTAAGCCCCGAGTGGGAGGTCTGCTCTCCACTCGGTAGGATTTTTAAACACTTAGGCGAGCACTGGCTGCAGCTAAGCCCCGAGTGGGAGGTCTGCTCCACTCGGTAGGATTTTTAAACACTTAGGCGAGCACTGGGCTGCAGCTAAGCCCCGAGTGGGAGGTCTGCTCTCCACTCGGTAGGATTTTTAAACACTTAGGCGAGCACTGGGCTGCAGCTAAGCCCCGAGTGGGAGTCTGCTCTCCACTCGGTAGGATTTTTAAACACTTAGGCGAGCACTGGGCTGCAGCTAAGCCTCCGAGTGGGAGTCTGGCTCACCACTCGGTAGGATTTTTAAACACTTAGGCGAGCACTGGGCTGCAGCTAAGCCTCCGAGTGGGAGTCTGGCTCACCACTCGGTAGGATTTTTAAACACTTAGGCGAGCACTGGGCTGCAGCTAAGCCTCCGAGTGGGAGTCTGGCTCACCACTCGGTAGGATTTTTAAACACTTAGGCGAGCACTGGGCTGCAGCTAAGCCTCCGAGTGGGAGTCTGGCTCACCACTCGGTAGGATTTTTAAACACTTAGGCGAGCACTGGGCTGCAGCTAAGCCTCCGAGTGGGAGTCTGGCTCACCACTCGGTAGGATTTTTAAACACTTAGGCGAGCACTGGGCTGCAGCTAAGCCTCCGAGTGGGAGTCCGGCTCACCACTCGGTAGGATTTTTAAACACTTAGGTGAGCACTGGGCTGCAGCTAAGCCTCCGAGTGGGAGTCTGGCTCACCACTCGGTAGGATTTTTTTTACAAACTTAGGCGAAACGGATTCGCAGCTAAGCCACCCACTGGGGGATTTCACACGCAAACAAAAGAGACAACAATTATAGGAAAATTTGTAACACTCTTGTCTTTGATAAATAGACTACAGAAGTTTTTCTTATTACATCTCATCCGAGTGAGAATTCAAGTGTAAAAGGGGTGGAGCAGTTCTGCATTCCAAGCTCGTGGCTCATCGATCTGGCGATCGACATTGTAAAGGTGATACGCTCCATTGTGGAGGACTCTGGTGACGATGAAGGGACCTTCCCAAGTAGGAGCGAGCTTGTGTGGTTTCTGTTGATCCACTCGGAGGACCAAATCTCCTTCTTGGAAGGCCCGACTCTTCACATTTCTGGCATGGAATCGACGCAAGTCTTGCTGATAAATGGTCGATCGGATCATAGCCATTTCTCTTTCTTCTTCCAGGAGGTCAACTGCGTCTTGCCGGGCTTGTTCTGCTTCATCTTCGGTATAAAGCTCGACTCGGGGTGCATTGTGAAGTAGATCACTCGGCAGGACTGCTTCCGCTCCGTAAACCAGAAAGAACGGAGTTCTTCCAGTCGACCGATTCGGGGTGGTCCTCAATCCCCACAGAACTGACGGAAGCTCGTCGACCCAAGTGCCTGCTGCGTGCTTGAGATCACGCATCAGCCGAGGCTTTAGTCCTTTGAGAATCAAACCATTTGCCCTTTCTGCTTGTCCATTCGACTGGGGGTGGGCGACCGATGCGTAGTCGACTCGTGTGCCTTGAGAGGCGCAAAAAGCTCTGAACTTGTCTGAATCAAAGTTTGACCCATTGTCGGTGATGATGCTATGCGGGACTCCATATCTGAATGTTAACTCCCTGACGAAACTGATAGCAGTGCAAGCATCAAGATTCTTGATAGGCTTAGCTTCAATCCATTTGGTAAACTTGTCGACTGCCACAAGCACATGTGTGAAACCGCTCCTGCCTGTTCTCAATGGGCCAACCATGTCCAGTCCCCAAACAGCGAAGGGCCAGACGAGTGGAATGGTCTTCAGGGCTGATGCAGGCTTGTGCGACATGTTGGAGTAGAACTGGCACCCTTCACACTTGTCGACTATCTCTTTTGCCATTTCATTCGCTCTTGGCCAGTAAAATCCCGCTCGGTATGCTTTAGCCACAATGGTCCGAGAGGACGCATGATGACCACAGGTCCCCGAGTGGATATCATCAAGGATTATCTGACCTTCTTCTGGTGTTATACACTTCTGACCGACTCCAGTCGCGCTTTCTCTATACAACTGTCCCTTTATGACTGTAAAGGCCTTGGATCGACGGACGATCTGTCGAGCCTCTTCTTCGTCCTCCGGGAGTTCCTTTCTCAGGATATACGCGATGTACGGTATCGTCCAGTCGGGGGTGATTGCCAAAACTTCCATGATTAGGTCGACCACTGCCGGAATTTCAACTTCAGTCGGATCTGTGGCACTCTTTGGCTGCGGGGCTTCATCTGTAAAAGGATCTTCTTGGACTGATGGCGAGTGGATGTGTTCCAAAAACACATTGCTGGGGATGGCTTCTCTCTTGGAGCCTATCTTTGCCAAATCATCAGCCGCTTGATTTTTCAGTCGGGGGATGTGATGAAGCTCTAACCCCTCGAATTTCTTCTCTAACTTTCTCACTGCATTGCAATAACCAGTCATAGCTGGACTTCTGACGTCCCACTCCTTCATCACCTGATTAACCACCAAATCTGAGTCGCCATAGACCATGAGGCGACGGACGCCGAGTGAAATGGCCATGCGCAACCCATACAAAAGTGCTTCATATTCTGCTTCGTTATTGGAGGAATCGAAGTGAATCTGGAGAACATATCTGAGCTTATCTCCTCGGGGGGAAACCAATACTACCCCAGCACCGGAACCATTCAGCATCTTAGATCCATCGAAGAACATGGTCCAGTGCTCCGAGTGAACTTGAGTCGGAAGTTGCTGTTCGATCCACTCGGCGACGAAATCTGCAATTGCTTGGGACTTGATAGCTTTCTTTGCCTCAAACTTGATATCTAGGGGAAGAAGTTCAATCGCCCATTTGGCCACTCGACCAGTTGCATCTCTGTTGTGCAAAATCTCTGATAGTGGAGCGTCGCTGACGACTGTAATGGAATGATCAGAGAAGTAATGTGCAACCTTCTTCGTGGTCATATAAATCCCATATACAAGCTTCTGGTAATGAGGATATCTTTGCTTTGAAGGAGTCAAAACTTCAGAAACATAATATACTGGGCGCTGAACTTTGAAGGCCTTTCCTTCTTCTTCCCGCTCGACCGTAAGTACTGTACTGACAACTTGTCCTGTGGCTGCAATGTAAAGCAGCAAAGGCTCCTTGCTGATTGGGGCAGCAAGCACCGGCTGGGTGGAGAGCAGAGCTTTGAGCTCTGTAAACGCTGCATCAGCTTCTGGAGTCCACTCGAACTTGTCGGACTTCTTCATCAGTCGGTAAAGAGGCAATGCCTTTTCACCGAGGCGAGAGATGAATCGACTTAAAGCGGCCAAGCATCCTGTAAGCTTCTGGACGTCATGCACACGCACAGGACGTTTCATCCGGAGTATAGTACCAATTTTTTCAGGATTGGCGTCGATTCCCCGTTCGGAAACGAGAAAACCGAGTAACTTCCCACCTGGAACTCCGAATGTGCACTTTGACGGATTGAGCTTGATATCATACCTCCTGAGGTTGGCAAAGGTTTCAGCAAGGTCAGTCAGCAGGTCGGAACCCTTCCGTGACTTGACCACAATATCATCCATGTATGCCTCCACATTCCGACTGATTTGAGTGAGCAAACACTTCTGAATCATCCTCATGAACGTGGCTCCGGCATTCTTGAGGCCGAACGGCATGGTGACATAACAGAAGCACCCGAATGGAGTGATGAAAGCTGTTTTGATCTCGTCGGGCCCGTACAGACGGATCTGATGGTACCCGGAATAGGCGTCTAGAAAAGACAAACGCTCACATCCCGCAGTCGAGTCGACTATCTGGTCGATGCGGGGGAGAGGAAAATGATCTTTCGGGCAGGCCCGATTGATATGCTTGAAATCAATGCACATGCGAAGTGACTTGTCCTTCTTGGGGACCATGACAACATTGGCGAGCCACTCGGAGTGGTAAATTTCTCGGATGAACTCCGCTGCTAAGAGCCGAGCCACCTCCTCGCCAATGGCCTTCCTCTTCTGGACGGCGGACCGTCGAAGATGTTCTTTCACAGGTTTAAATTTTGGGTCGACTCGTAGACGGTGCTCAGCCAGCCCCCTGGGAACTCCAGGCATGTCAGCAGGCTTCCATGCGAAGATGTCCCAGTTCTCACGGAGGAACTGGATGAGCGCTTCTTCCTATTTGGAGTCGACCGTCGTTGAGATGTGAGTCGGAGCAGCATTTGGATCGGTCGGGTGAATGTGAACTGCCTTCGTTTCACCGGACGACTGAAAAGCTGATTCTGAAGCAGGCTTCTTAGCTCGTAGCAACTCACTCGGATCTGCAGTCTTCTGATACTCTTGCAGCTCGACCACTGCCATCTGAGCGTCAGCAATCTTTGAGCCTTTCTGAAAACACTCTTCTGCTTTCTTCCGATTGCCTGTAACAGTGATCACACCTTTGGGACCAGGCATCTTCAATTTGAGATACACATAACATGGTCGAGCCATGAAGCGTGCATAAGCTGGCCTGCCCAAAATAGCGTGATAAGCACTTTGGAAATCCACAACTTCGAATGTCAACTTTTCCTTGCGGTAATTCTTGGAATCACCGAAAACCACATCAAGAGCAATTTGGCCGAGTGACTCGGCTTTCTTCCCAGGAATGACTCCATGGAAACTCATGTTACTGGTACTGAGCCTGGACATCGGAATGCCCATCCCTTTCAATGTTTCTGCATACAGTATGTTCAAACCGCTGCCTCCATCCATCAGGACTTTGGTCAGTCGAGTGCCTTCGACAACTGGGTCGACCACCAGAGCTTGCCTCCCAGGGGTGGCAATGTGCGTAGGGTGATCAGACTGGTCGAATGTGATGGCAGTCTGGGACCACTTCAGATAATTGGGTGTTGCCGGAGCAACCATATTTACCTCACGGTTAATAACCTTCAGTCGACTTTTGCTCTCAACATCAGCAAAAATCATCAGGGTGGAATTGACCTGGGGGTACCCATCGTCACTATCTTCCTTGTCCTCAACTTTGTCCGACTCCTTTTCCTTATCTTTGGACTGCTTGCCCTGAAACTGCTGGATCAGAAGCCGACACTGTCGAGTGGTATGCTTTGGGTAAATGAGTTTACCCTCTTCATCTTTCTTGGTGTGGATGTGACACGGTAGATCCAAAACATCATTTCCATCTTGGTCTTTAACTTTCTTGGGGTTCCAAGGTCCTTTGGGTTTTCCCTTAAATTTTCCCTGGGTTACGGCCAGGGCCTCCCCAGGAGCGGCTGGCTCGGCTTTCCGCTTCTGTTTCCGACTGGAATTTCCTCCGGTTTCCTGGGCGACTGCTTTATGCTTGCCACTCCGGAGTCGATCCTCATCTTCACCATTAGCGTATTTGGTGGCAATCTCCATCATCCGATTCAGAGACATCTCTCCGGTTCGACCGAACTTCAGATTCAATTCTCTGTACTTAACGCCTTCTTTAAAGGCACAAACTGCTTGATGATCTGGTACATTTTCAACTGTGTGATGCAATGTGATCCACCTCTGGATGTAATCCCTCAGAGTTTCATTCGGTTTCTGCACGCAAGACCGCAATTCCGTAAGGCCTGCAGGTCGCTTGCATGTTCCTTCAAATGTGGTGACAAACACTCGGGAGAGATCCTCCCAAGTGTAAATGCTGCTGGGTGCTAACTGATTCAGCCACGCTCTGGCCGAGCCTTCTAACATGAGAGGCAGGTGCTTCATGGCTACCTCATCATTCCCACCGCCAATCTGGACAGCCACTCGGTAATCTTCGAGCCAAGTATCGGGCTTGGACTCACCGGTGAACTTACTAACTCCAGTCGCCAACCTGAAGTTGGGAGGAATTACAGCGGCTCTGATGGCTCGACTGAAACACTCCGGCCCTGAAACATGTACTCTGCTACTGGTAGGCGCATCTCTGTCGTGGCCTTCTCGGTGAGCTCTATTCCTGTCGACCAAACCTTGAACGAGAATGGATCTCGCATCAAAGCCTGGTTCCCTGGGGTCGACTGGAATTCTCCGCCCAACGCTATGAGGACGTCTGTCATCCTGCTGTCGAGGCACATATGATCCACTCCTCGGGGGAGGGGTTGGCACTCGACGTCGATCATCACGATCGAATTGGTGATCATACTGCTCATTCCTTCTATACTGATCACGCCGGTCTCCATGTCCCTCACGCCTCGGAGGCGATCTTGGGCTATGAGCCGACTGGACTGTATCCGCTGCAACGGATCGACTGTGAACCCTGTTCCACGACTGAGAAACAGCGGAATTCTGGTCTCCCGCTGCCTGGAGCAACGCTCTGATTTGCAACAAGCCTCTGCCAGCCTCTGACTAGGAGGGCTGAATCGACTCTGCTATTTGGGCCGCGGCCGCCAAATTCTGAATCAGAGTACGATATACCTGCGGGGGCGGAAAGGGTTGACGTCGACTGGATTCTAGAGCCCGTTGACGCACTCGCTCGTCGAGTATTCGCTGGAGATTCTCCAGTCGAGTGCGCTCGGCCAAGTTAGCCAAGCGCGCGTCCTCCAAGGCTCGGGCCTCGGGGGTTTCTCCAACGATAGGAGTGTGGAGTGCATCCATGTTCCGGCGGCGAAGCTCCTCCCGCTGCAACGACGTGAGAGGCTCGGGGAGATACTCCTCGTGAGGACACGACAGGTCGCCCCCATCCGCGCCTCCGTCAGCGCGGGGGAAACTGGGAGGACTGTGTGGCCCATCGATCACCAGAACCTCTGCAGCTGGGTCACTGCTGTTGCATTCGGATGCGGTCTCTGCGGAGCCAGTCGACAGGTCGAACAGGCCGTAGAGGGATTCGTCGGGCTCGATTGCCGCGACTTGTGGGGTGGCTGACTGGCGGGCCACCGCATGCCTCACCCACCTCTGAAGCCTCGACCGTCCGGAGCGCTTGCGCCAGCGAGAAACAGGGCGGGGAGATGCCACAGGAGCCAACCGATACTGGGTCGACGGTTGCCGCAGGAGGACGCCACGGACGCATGCGCGAAAGTGCGTCGCCCCGCGGACGGGGAGCGCGTCGACGTCGAGTGGAGCCTCCTGAAGCCAAGCAGAATCGTCGGCGATGAACGTGAGCGCGCCGAGATGGATCTCGCGGCCCTCCACCAAAGCTCTGCCCGAAACCATGATCAAAGAGATCGGAAAAAATCGCAACTTCTCCAACTAGGCGCTAAGACTCCTAGCCCCACGGTGGGCGCCAACTGTCGTGGTTCTAACTCTGACAGTGATGTAGGGGGGTATGTATGGAGAGGCTAGATCTTAGCTATGGAGGAGTTGTAAGCACACGAGGATTACGAGTTCAGGCCCTTCTCAGAGGAAGTAACAACCCTACGTCTCGGTGCCCGGAGGCGGTCGACTGAATTATGTGTGTATGAATAACAGGGGTGCGAACCCTTGATACTGAGGAGGGGGTGGCTTATATAGAGTTCGCCAGGCCCCTCCAGCCCTCAGTAATGCAGGGTTTAAAGTACATTAAGATTGGGGGTTACTGGTAACGCCCCTAATAAAGTGCTATGATGACCATAAAAGCTACTTAATGACCGACCGTTTGCGTGCAGGGTAACCTTAGATCTCCTGGCAGTCGAGTGGTTGGATCTTGGTCGAGTGATTGCTTCGTGGTCGAGTGTCTTGAATCCGTCGAGTGGGATACCTCCAAGTCGATTGAAAGGTGACTTCTTCTAGGGATGTCCTTGGGTAGGGTACTTAGGACAGGTCCATGCCCCTACCCTAGGTACATAGCTTCATCATGGGCCAAATCATGGGCAACCAATACCTCAACCAAAATTTTGGTCATGACCCAAAGATTGGTCTTTGTTTGGATGGTTGCCATTTCTTTGGCATGCCAATGAACTCTAGCCAACTCTAGTTCATTTTTCTTGCCAATGTCGGCTAAATCATGGGCAACCAATACCTCAACCAAAATTTTGGCTACCCAATGCTTTGATGGGGCAACCTTGGGCACAAACCAAACATACCGTTGGTCGTGCCACAGCACTAACGCCACCCTCGGCACACTGAAACCGACTGTGTCTAGCTACGATATGAGCGTGTCGCTCACCGCGGTCGCCGTGTCCAGAGGCGGTGCTGGAGCTGCGCCCCGTTGTTGTCCCCAACGACCCACATGAACGGTTGTCGGTGGCGAGGAGGTCGTGGGCCAGCTCCTCCATTGGACTAGTCTGCCCCACATGTCGGTTTCCCTGTTTTCCCGGCCATATTCGAGCGTCAGTGCTCCGCGTTGCGCATTAGGCCTTTCACTATGTAGGCCAAGCGAGACAACTTATTGTTTATTTAAGTCGTTCAAGTATAATCATGTGGCATTTTCTTATTTCTCATTCCTCTCCAACCCTCTTCTCCATCGATCATGTCGCCCTCCAGTCGAGTCCATCCTCCCGCATGCCTCATTTGAACATTCCGCGGAGTATCATTCGCATGTACCCACCCTAGTCCTCTTTCAATAGATCTCCGGACCCCGAGATGAAATCCAGAGGGAACGAGTGAGGGCACATGATACCTAAGGCGGATTCAAATTTGAACCGGTGATCACAGCATCCGCAAATCATATATAAAGGGTATTCAATGTTCGTTTTGTTTTTGAACGTACAATATACTCCCTCCTATCCTTTCTAGTTTACATATAAGTTATGTGTAGTCACAGTATCTCTACTTTGATCAAAAAGGTATCAACATTCAACAACACCCAATCAATATTGTCAGATTCGTACGTACTCCTAGATTTGTACTCGAGATGGTTTCCAATTTGACTATTGACAAGATTAATAGTACATGAGATGTATAATGTGAAAATTATATCATTGGAAACTCCTTTCACATACGAATTTGACCGTATGCTTTGTGTAAGTTGCATATCATATATTATTACTCTAACATTTGGTCAAAGTTAGCCTCGAAAAACGCATTAGACCCTGTATGCTTTGTGTAAGTTGCATGTCATATATTATTACTCTAACATTTGTGTAAGTTGCATGTCATATATTATTACTCTAACACTTGGTCAAAGTAGTATAGTGGAAGTGGATCCTCTGACGTAGGTATCCCTGCCTTACCCTCCCTTTCGGTCACTTACTGGTAGATCCCATGCTTGCTAGGCCCCGCATGTCAGTTAATCTATGGGTTTGGCCACGTCAGGGGATCCTCATCCGTAGTATACTCCCTTTGTTTTTATTTACTCTGCATAAAACGGAGGGAGTGGTGGTATAATAAATGACGCAAGCGGGGGAGGGGGAGGGACGTCGGTTTGCTCTCAACTGCGGTCCCACAAGCGAGCGAAAACGCAAGACGAAGCGAGTTCCATTCGGTGAGCGACGTGGAGGGTCCAGCGGGCTGCAACACGAATGCGACAAGAGCAATGTACAGTCAAAACCGATTGACCGGTTGTCACCAGAACCACTATTCACACCAGAACCTTCACTGCTTGGCCTACGCCAGCCACTGCCCTAAAACCACACCAAATCTCTAGCCCATTCCCCCACCTTTCGATCACCTAGCCCGCATCAAGTGTCCCCTAGTTTGATGGAAAGACATGGTGCGCCGCAAGATCACTTACTACAAGATGCTGACGCCGGAGCGCCGCGCAAAAATTGCAGCGGCGGTCGGCGCCACAGACCTTCGTTCCCAAGCTCGCTTTGCGATGGGCCAATCCCCGAGTTCTCTGGAGCCAAGCTACGAGGAGGAGGAAGCCCATCCAATGTTCATGGTGGAGGTCGCGGCGCAGAAGGCCCCCGATGGGTATGAGACGATGGATGTCGACTTCGTGCCGGCGTCTGAGTCCCCCATGGTGCACGCGGACCATTGGTTCAACATGGCGATACTAAAGGAGGACCGGGAGGCAGAGGCTCAACTCGACACGGAGCGCGCGCATGCCGCTGTCATCGAGGCTCTCCTGCAGGCGGAACCGGATGTTGTGGATGTGAACCGGCCGGCAGAAGCTCAACTTGAGGCGGAGCGCGCGGATGCCGCTGCCATCGAGGCCCTCCTGCAGGCGGAACTGGACGTCCTGGACTTGAACCGGGCGGCAGAGGCTCGACTCGACGCAGCGCGCAGATGCCGCTCTCATCGATGGCCTCCTGCAGGCGGAACCAGACGTCCTAGACTTGAACCGGGCGGCGGAGGCTCGACTCGACGCGGAGCGTGCGGATGCCGCTGCCATCGAGGCCCTCCTGCAGGCGAAACCGGACATCCTCGACTTGAACCAGGCTGTGCTCTCGTCCGTGCAGAGCGCCCGCATGCTCCGCTTGAACGAGTAGCTGGAGGCCGAGGACAACCATGGTGCAGAGACACACGTCGGCTGGTTCGCGCCGGCAGCCAAAGACGACGAGGCCGTCTCTTTCCGCGAGCAGTGACAATTTTTCTTTATTATGTTGTTTTTATGGATCTTTTGCTATGTAAAAACATATATTTGTTATGCAAGTCGCCTGACTTGGGTCGGTCTACCATTTCAGTCGGTTGGATGAATATCCTACGTCTCCTAACACTTCTTTCCTCCTTCTTCCCCAACAGACCACCGCACGGGCCGTACGGATACTCCCCAACATGCAGTTGGATAAACATACTCTATGAACGAAAATTATGTGTCAGCGATAGGATGGCTGAGCTTGGTTTGTGCACATGCGACAGCACGTGTCAGTGAGGGTGCGTTCCCTTGGTTGGGTTTGCGGCATGCAGGAGCGGTTGTGTAAGGGTGCGGTGTGACCGCGGCATGCAGGAGCGACCGTGTGAGGGTGCGGTGCGACCGCGACAGCCGTGCGCAAGTGTACCTCCTTCTCATTTTGAAAACTTTAGGCAAGCTTGGCAAAAATGTGTGGTGAAGTTTGGCAATGCAAGGCCTAGACATAAACAGGATAAGTATGTACGTACTAGGAGTACTAGTGTTAAAAAAGAAAGGCGGGGTTTTCCTTCGCGGGATTTAATCGATACAAATCCTCGTTTCACGTGTCAATTAATGCGTATTTTTTTCTCCAAAGACCAAAGAGGTAACCATCTCACTCCTCATCACTTGATTAATGCAGCGCCATGCAAACCAACCTTCTCACTTCCGCATGCATGCATGTCGTCTCTCTCTCTCCCTTGTCCATCTCTCTGCATGCATGCGCCTCTCGCTCTCTCTCCTGTTTCTGCATGCAAGCAGCTATCTCTGCCTTGGGAAGATGCGAAGCACATGGGAAAGAGAGATGGGATTACTGCAGGCACGCATGCGGTAGAAAGGGATGGAGGGCCCGGTTGGAAGAGTGGCGAAAAAATGCCAATGCGCAGAGCATTGCGGGGAAGACGAAATTTTCTTAGACGCAGACAAAAAAGGACCGGAAGGAGTACTACTAGGAGTACTAGTGCGGTGAGATGGTTTCTCGAAGAAGACAATGGAGAAGCGGAGTCAGCAAAGAGTGAAATGATGGTTGCTTCGTCCGTGCTTTTGTGATTTGACGCCTCACTGCTTTGTGATTTGTGATAGAAGGGACAGGGGAGTAGACTCTATGCTCTATACTGTACTACATGCGTCCAAGCATGGGAGAAAGAGGAGATACGTTGCATTTTTCTATTCCTTCAATCAATCAATCAGGGAGCTTCAGTTCCATCTTTTTGGCTTTGGCAACACCGTCCACAATGGTTCCCACGATGCCAAAAGATATTTTCACATTTGGCTACACATTGTGGATGCCCTTAACCGTACCACTTGGTTTTGCTCCTGTGTGATATCTATACAAATTTCAATTATATTGATCTAAAAAATTATAGAATCCAGATTAGTAAAAAGGAGGTGATTTTGCCGCGCGGATGGCGGGGAGGCTTCTTATTTGAGAAATGCTACATCCACGTAATGGTTTACGTAAAGTTATGAATTGATGTGATGTGGGACTATTTGATTGGATTAAAGGAGAGGATTAGGCCCACCCCACCTGAAAATCAGGGGGGCATATATAGATTAGATGGAAAGTATACGTAGCAGCTACATAGCCCTTTGTAAGTCTAGGATTAGGCTTCTTATTTTCGGAGGACGTTGTCCTCGTGGTTTTCTAACATGCGGTCCCACGTGTTAGTGCTTTACCAAGTCGATCCGCGTCCCACATGAGGCAGAACAACGGCAGAAGAAACACATGGTTAAGTTGAAGAAGATGAGGGAGAAGCGAATTCAGCAACAAGTGAAATGATGGTTGCTTCGTCCCTCCAACTTAACTGCGGAAAAGGTGCAGCTTTGTGATTTGACGCCTCATTGCTCATTACTACACCGGCGCCATGACTGGGGTGCTTCACCCTGGCTGCTCTGCACTGTATTCTGGTATGGCACGTGGACCCGGTAGCTTGATGTCCCACATGTCGGCGAAATGGGCTAGAAGATTTATGAAAGTGAGCGCTCCACTCTTACTACGCAGGAGTAGACGACACGACGGCCCAATGAACTGTCACTTGTACTGTATAGTACTATAGTTTTGTTGTTTCGCACGATCCATCGATACAAACCCAATTAAACAAGAAAGGGCGGGATTTTTCCCGCGCGGTAGATGATACTGGCCATACATTTCAAAGACAATTTTAATGTATGCAAAGTGAATAATTATAAGTAACAATATGATATCTAGTAAAACTAAAAACACATATGTTTTATTGTGTTAGAGTGTAGTAGTAGTGCTGTATTGCATAGTTGTTAGATGTAACATGCGAGAACGTGTAGAGATGTAGTTTTGGAGGGCCTACAGAGAGAAAAGCGTAATACGGTCACCGAACTTCAGAATAAGCTGATTACGGTCACTATATACGTTTTGCGGTGATTATACGGTCACTTGCTCACAGTTCAGCATCGGATTGCACTCTTTTGACCGGCCAAATAGTCTGTGTGGCACCATGTTGACTAGTTAAATTGACCACGTTCCTTGTGGGTCCCACCTGTCAGTTCGCATAGGCAAAAGGTCAGATAAACACAAATTTACGCAGGCGCGACAAGGCTCCAACCCGTGCGCGGGAATCACCTGGTTGTGTATGTGTCTGTCAGGGTCTGATGTGTGCGCATGCACGTGTAGGTTGAGCACTTGAGCATGAGAGTGTGTGTTGGTTGTGTGGTGTACTGGTGTGTGCAGGCAAGCGTGCGTGCGTGCGTGTGAGTGTTGCGTGTGTGCGTGGTTGCGTGTGTACGTGTGAGTGTTGCGTGCGTGCGTGGGTGCATGTGTTGCGTGGATGCAGTTCGTGTGCATGTGTGCGTGTGTGTATAATCACCACCAGAGGCGGAGGACGAAAAAAAATTAAGGTACGGCGAAGTCTTAAACAAAGATTTTGTTTGATGCAAACCAAAAGATTCGATACACACTAACAATGCACACTACAAACCAATAACTAAATACAATGAAAATGTAGACTTGTTTCAATAGAAACCAACCTAAAACATACCGATAATGAAGCTTCCGATGGCCTCTAGAAGACCCAGGCAATGGCAGTGCTCTACCCTCCGTCTGATAATCTTTCTTAATTTTACCAAGATCAATACTTTTGAAGATCCCTCGCTCAATGTAAACACCATAAGTCATTAAGCCCTCCGGTGGGCAAGCCCCTTCCCTTTCCTCTCCATCTTCTGCCAATCTGCCTCATGAGTCTGTTGACGAACACGACGCTGCACTGGCCATGAAGGATACGAAGCTCGCTGCCCGGCTGCCCCTGCGCCATCGCTCGCTGTTGTCGCCCGCTAGCCCCCACCCTCAGTCGTCGCTCGCAGGGCAATGCGCCCTGCGCAGCAGCGCCCGTCCGCCCACTTGCTCGATGTCCCAGCCCTCGTGGACAGTCGCATCATCTGTCGGTCTGCATTCTCCTGGCCAACCGCCGCTGCCACGCTAGGTTTGGGAGTGGCCGAGTGGAGCGTGTGCGTCATGTGCATCGAGTTTTTTTGAGGTACCTGTGCATGCGAGGTGCGATGCGTCGTTCATTGTGTTGTTGGGCGCTGGCTCAACCGCTTGTGGCCCAACTGCCTCAATGGCCCATTAACCAGTCCCGAACGGGCCTTTTCTCAGCATCTTTAGCGATTTTCCTAGCGACTATAATTAGCGTAGCCAGCGAATTAGCTTAGCCAGCATCCAGCGAGACGAGATGCATACATATAAAAGAAGTTTTGCACCCAGTTAAGGTATGGCAGACGCCATACCTTGCCCACTGGGGGCCTCCGCCACTGATCACCACACCAGC
Organism: Triticum aestivum; assembly: GCF_018294505.1. Classification (NCBI taxonomy): domain Eukaryota; kingdom Viridiplantae; phylum Streptophyta; class Magnoliopsida; order Poales; family Poaceae; genus Triticum; species Triticum aestivum. Next base: position 557,711,395 of record NC_057812.1, on the reverse strand, counting down.
TTCTGTGGTTAAAATAGACGGCTCAGCATACCAATACAAGGCCACCTTGTCCGCTGTGCCCGCGGTCATGACTTCGAACCACCGTCCAAATATTTTTTTGTCGTTTGTTTTCATTCTTACTAGCAAGATGCCCATGCGTTGCACCTAACATCAAGATGCATTTGTATGACTTGTTTATATTGTGAGAGAAAAGGATGAACGAGGGAAGGCCTTATTTGCAAATGTGGAGAGGTGTGTGGGTACCTTTTTGCAAAATTGCCATAGTTTCTTTCCTATCCGTCAGATATAAATCGGACGGCCTATATTGCAGGATGGCAGGCACACCATCATCACCAACTCTGTTTTTTATAAGAGTGTATTTTATGTATTTTATAAGAGTGTAGATGTAGAGTAGATACAAGTCGACAGGTGGGCACGATGGTAGTGAGATAATGTGACGCAACACTAGAGGTACCACGTGGAGCGTTTAATTGGTCAACTAGTCATGTCATGAGCAAATACAGAGTTGTACGGTGAGTCCATGACTGTATAATAACCACTAAACATAAATGGTGACCGTAATGAGTGGATTCTGAAGTCCAGTGTATGTATCGTGCTTTCGCTTCAAATACAATGATCGTCATTGCATATATCGCGAGAGAAAGATGAAACATGCGTGAATTTTCTAGGGGCTTACTTTTAGAGGACCTGGAGATAGTTTTGTGTGCATACTTGAAAGGGGCATACAGGGGGTATGCGATGGAGAGAGAGATGCTCTTCGTTTCTCTTTATTATGACTAACTTTGTATATAGTATAAAAATATACAAATTCACAGTGCGGAATAAATATCATTGTGGGCACCATGCAATGCAAATTAGCGTTGGTACTCCTCCATATAACTTTGTAATGTTGTATATATGTAGAAACTCTAAAATAATTTTTTGGCCACACTTTATTCAAAAGGAATGTTGTATGTGAAATAAACGTGAAGAGAGGGCTTTTTAGATCAATGGGGTACGTGATGTAACATGTGTGAATGTGTAGTTGATGCATTTGGCGGGGCCTAGAGAGGTATGCGTGTGTATGACGTATTCGAGAGAGGCATGGATAGAGGGGCCGACAGGCGGGGCGTGGGAGAGATAGCACGAGAAATGAGAGTGTTCTAGAGATAGAGACGAATATGATGTCACGACAAGAGATTCCATTCCCTTGAGTGTGTATATGCAAGGGGGAGGGAATAGAGGCACCAGGAGAAATTTTCTGTGTGTGTGGTGTTTGTGTTGGTATGTCTGGGTGTGAGAAGATAATGAGACGTGGGGGCAGAGTGTGTGTCACCGCGTGAGGTCCGGTGGGTCGAGGTGAGGCCCTTCGTTCGGTTCTGTCCTGCGCCACATTGGTCGGCCCGTGACGCATTTAGGAAGACCCATGGATGACTAGTCGTACAAGACAAAGATAGCAGAATTGTGAAGGACTCTATGTCCACTGACAAAGCCGGCTAGGATTTGTAACCCTAGGTTCTTGGACTAAGGTAACCCCTTTATCTCTGATATTACTATTCATCCAGCCTAACTTTAAGGGGCATCCTACAGAATGCTCTGCTAGAATCATACTCATCGATTAGGAAGGTGTGAGACAATGCGTGAGAGACAGGCGTAAAGATAATGTGCGTACATGAGACATGTAGGCAGGTCCATGTATATAGAATGGGTCGATGAGGATTGTGCGTGTGTATGTTTGCGAGAGGAAGAGTTCTTGTGATAAAGGTTACTCAAAACACTTGTAAATGGTTACGAGAGGGAGGGTTATATCTAGAGCATGTGTGCGAGAAAGACACCTCGGGAGAGAGTGTGTGAGCATGTGTGAGAGACCACCGATGGAGAGTGAAACTACACGTAAAATACTGCTCTACACATTGATTAAAGATATAAATTGTATCCAAATATTAGGATGGGATCATGATATTTGCAATTCGCGTAAGGAGCGGTCATTGATCCATCAGACATCTAGATTCTATCCAATTTGAGCATGTCTATGTTATTATTCGACACAATTGATCCACATAGTTAGTATTTTGAACTCCAGACAATGCATCACTTTAGCAATCGAATATAAACGTGAGTATAGTTCATGTTGTGTGTGTAAAGCACATTATACATACGAAAGTTACACAATGGACATTATAAATAGCTACCTATGAACTAGCATACATTTGAATTCAACTTAAGGTGGTTTAAAAAATCAAATTCAACATGAAGTCCATTCAATTATTTGAATTTGATATCATGGCATTTGTAAACCATACCTAAATTATGGGGGCACCAATCTTTGCTCTGATTTTGTACATAATAGCATATGTAGTCGTGTACAAAATAGATTCAAATTTAGCTCCTCCATTCCAAAATAATCGTAGTTATAGGATTTTCAAGTGTCAAAATTTCAAAAGAAGCGGATAATTTAAAGAGGTTTTCAAACATACAAGGTCAAATATAACGTTGTCTATTTAGGTCAATCCTCATAGTTCAAGAGTACTCTAAACGTGAATGCTTGTGTTTCAAAATTTCGAACGAAGCGCCAAAAGAGCCTCTACTCGCCCAAAACCACGTGAGACCAATGTTTGGTAGTACAAGGAAATTACTTTTCTAATAACTCCGACCCGTGAAACCTACCGGCCCGACGTCCAAAGAACTAAAACGGGGTAGGTTTGTAGCTTCATCTAGACGCCACGCAACCACATCCGAAAAACATTCATACACAATGGCCGCCTAAGCACACATGCGCGCGGCCAAAATCGCTCCCGCCCACTATTTGGGACACCTGGGATTACCATCCTACCCCCGACCCGCAGTAGGTCCAAAATTTAAGAGGGGGCAAAGTTTGTACTTGCCCCAAATTTCAAACAAGCGCATCCCATCTTCTGTTCAAAAAAAGCCAAAAACAAGTGTGTCCCAGACCGAAACATGGTTCCCCCCCTCCCCCCCCCCGTCGCCCACCCGTCCTATTCCCCATTCGTACTCCGTGCACGCCAAAACTACCTCTCCACCAGCCGCGAAACCCCGGCGTCCTCTGTCCGCCACCCCATCCCACCCATCAACCGCCGCCCTCCTCCATCACGTCGGAGCCGATACCCCAACATCGTCGTCCACCGCAACCTCAACCGCAACGCCCTCCACGGCTAGTAGTTGAAGCCGAGGCCGAGCCGTCTATACCCGAGCCAGTTCAACCACGCCGTACTGCGCCTCACCGCTGCCGCTCCAACTTCGCCACCCTCCACCGCACCGGAGCTGTTCCTGCTACGCCATCCTTCCCCGCCTCGGATCTGCTTCCCCTCCGCCGACATACGGCCACGGCAACACAAGTCAACAATTTGGCCATGGGTTCGTCCAAGCCTGCACCCTCCAGAACATCGGTTTCCCCGGTAAAAAGAAGAAGATCGGCGCGACATGTGGAGGTGACCACACCGGCAACCGAAAAAGGTACTCCTCTTCCCTTATTCGTGCAAATCTTACGTCTCTGCTTGCACGGTATTCATCCCACAGAAGACACTAGTTGACCACTTCTTCTTGATACTAGATGTTCCTAGTAACTCGCGATGCACAAGGTTTCTCCTCATATACTATTTCACCTTAGCTAGAGGTCCGTCACCCCCTGAATTTCAATTTCTGGCCAGTTGATTCCCAATTAACGGAAGCATTCCCCGGCGTAACAGGCGCTAGTACGCCTATTACACCGGGGAAGCAGCGCCTTGGTGTTTATCTTAGGGGCGTGTGCGGCCTAGAGCTACTGGCGCCCGATCTGGAGGTCGGCCGGGATTAAAGGGATGGCCTGGGGGCGCTGCCAAGCACGGCGGTGGTGTGAGGTCGATGGGAGGGCGGGGCGGCGGAGGCAGGGGTCTGGGCCGGTGGTCGCTGGCGGTTCGAGAAAGATCGTCAACAGTGACTGGCGGGAGGTAGACGAAGGCCATCTGCCCGTTCCTTATAGATCGGACGGTTCATTAAAAAATCGACTGACCTATTTATTTTCAGTCGACTGTTATCTTAGATATGACCACATGTGGTGGTGTGCTGGAGGAGTACCTGCATTTCCTGTGCTCATATATTACAAAATCATACGGAGTAGAATCTAATTTTGTTTGCCATGCAATGTTGTAGAGCTATCATATGTCTCCTGTCATTTATTTTTCAGCCACCTGCTATCTGCTACTTTTACAGTGCACTAGTTCTGCACACACTTCACCCTTACTCTCACTATTGTGTTTTTATGCAAGGGTATTTCAGACCCTGCCTTGACAGAAGCAGAAAGAATAGAGAGAAGTCGCTCCAGCGTGGTACGCAGCTAGGCCAAAATGTTTCAAGCTTTAAAGGGTGTAGTGTCAGCAAATGGAGACGAGGAACATAGCTATGGAGTTGATGATCTCGCTCGCCGTGAACCACCAACCCAGGTGCTTGCTTTAACTTCACGGTGTCATATGTGATTGCATGTTGCATATGGTGTCTAGCTTGTATTCGAAAGGCCAAAGTCGGTAAGATAAGGAAAGATATTTTTTACATGAACCACCATCCCGTGAGCACCAGAAGACAAATAGCTAGTCAGGGCACTGGCCGAGCCAGTGACAAGCCCAGCAAAGATAGGCATCACCTGGAAGCCAACTAAAAAGCTGCGATGGTGGCGAAGCAGCCCGCCTCCCACCAGGCTCTCAGGTCCTAGATGATCATGCTCACCACTCCAGCCGGATGTCTAGCTTGTATTGCTTCCAATTTGGTTAAATTGCATCTGCTTAGCTTACACATTATACCTTTGAATATGACATGCCTTTCTGTTTTTGGTACATACTAGTACATCTGTGTATTAACCATGTTCTTACATCAAACTAATGTTCTTGTGTATCCCTCATCAATCACTTATGACGAGGCAGGCAGGCAAGGGGACTACTCCTCATTTAAAGAATGCAGCGTCAGCCTCCCGACATGATTCTCAAGAAACAGAAATGCTAGATGAAGATAGTGAACGTAGCTCTGTAGTTGATTACAGCATTTCCCCTACACTAGCATCGCAGGTGCTTGCTCTAACTTGGCAGCGTGATATGTGGTTGCATGTTGCATATGGTGTCTAGATTGTAATTCTTCCAATCTGGTTAAACTGCATGTGCTAGTCTGCTTAGCTTATACATTATACCTGTTAATGTGACATGCCTTCCTGTATTTAGTACATAGTACATCTGTCTATTAAGCATGTCCTTACATAAAACTATTGTTTTTTTGTATCCCGCATCAATCAACATGACGAGACACCTTTAGTATATGCAGTGCGATATTAGTTGCATCTTTCATATGATTTATAGCATGCGCTGCTTCTAATTTGTTGAAATTCCATTTATGATGGGACGCTTTTAACTTGGCAGAGTCATATTGGTTGCATCTTTCATGTGGTGTCTAGCTTGCATTGCTTCTTATTTGCTGGAATGGTTTCTGCTTAGTTTACACAAACAGTTGTGAACATGCCATGCCGTCCTGTTTTTCGTACATATTCCATCCTGGTATCATGTGTTTGCCTTACATCAAAGTAGTGATTGTCAGTATCATGCATGAATGAGTTCTGAAGAGAGAATTTTATTGCTTTTTCTTGTCGGTTTTACTTGACAATTCAAAATCAATAAAGCGGAAGGAAGTTAGCAAGGCAGCGGATAAAGGTGCTCCTTCCGAACGGAGGGCCTCTACAGTTTCTACTCCTCCACACCCCCAAGATGATTTCCAAGACAACACATGCATAGACACTCAACAAAGCTGTGTTTATGATGAGTACGTCTCCCCTAGTGCAGCATCACCGGTGCTCCCTCTAACTTGGCACTGTTGTATGTGGTTGCATGTTATGTGTGATGTCTAGCTTATATTGCTTCTAATTTTGTTGAATTCCATCTGCTTACCTTACACATTATACTTGAATAAGACACATGTTCCTGTTTCTAGAACATATAATATCTGTCTATTACACCATGTTCTTACATCAAATTACTACTGTTATGTAACCTGCAACAATCACTTATCATAAGACACTTTTGACTTCGAAGTGTGATATAGGTTATATCTCACATTCTTTTCTAGCTTGTACTACTAATTTGTTGAAATGGCACTTATGACGAGAGAGTTTTAACTTGGTAGAGTGATATTCGTTGCATCTTTCATATGGTATCTAGCTTTCATTGCTTCTAATTTGTTGAAATGCCTTCTCCTTAGTTTACACATTATAAGCTATGAATATGCAATGCTGTGAATATGCAATTGCACTAATGACGAGAGACCTCTAACATGGTAGTGTGATGTTGTTTGCATCTTGCATATGATTTATTTATTGTACTGCTTCACATTTGTTTAAACGCCATTTATGATGAGACATTGTTAACTTGGCAGAGCGATATTTGTAGCATCTTCCATATGGTGTCTAACTTCCATTGCATTGCTTCTAATTTGGTGAAATGTCTTCTTCTTAGTTTACACATCATAGTTCTGGTTATCTCTTCCGTCCTGTTTTCATACATATTACATCCTCCTATCATGTGGTTGTCTAACATCAAAGTTCAGTTCATCTGCATCACGCATCAATTTGTTCTGAAGAACTAAATTGTTATTCGTTTTTCTTATCGGCTTGACTTAACATGGCACAGAGAAAGAGGAAGAAACGTAGAATGGCAGGGAATGAGAAGCGGATGAACCCTGCAGATTCTGCTGGTACTGATGGTGCAATAGAAGGTCAAAGTCCAACAGAAAATTCTACAAACACGGCATCCCATGCTACACGAGTTGCAAAAAAAGCCAAACAGAAACAAATAGCTGCCACCAAACAGGCAGAGACAGCCCTAGTTCTTGCAACACCTACCACAGTACTACCAGCTGCACGACTTACTCGTGCGTCAACTGAGCTAGCAGCACGTTCCCAAGCTCCCTTGCCAGCTGACACTACTTCCCAAACACTCTTGACACAAGACGAGTTGGCAATATCAGATGAACCTTGTGAGCTTTAACAACAAGAAGGTAGTTGCTGCAGTCAAGTTATAGTTGCATGCTTCTTTATATGTAGTCTCACAGTTTGATGTACACTAACACTTCCTATGTTTGTTGTTGGACTAGCACCTAGGCGCAAGAGGAAACAAACATCAGGGATAATGCTCGATAGGTTAACTAAATCTAGAGGAGGAAGAATGGAGATCCGTTTTGAGGCAGGTTTAAAAAGGCCATGTGATGCTACAGAGACAGCCAAGTAAGTATCAGAGGCAGCAGTTGTTGTTAGGTGTCATGTACGTATCCTCCCAACATGGATTCAGTACATGAATGACAAAGACGAAACCTAGTTCAACACCTTCCTCGACCATTTATCTGTAAATATGGTTATGTATGGAAACTAGTAATATCGTCTTGCTCTGTCCAATACTTTCTAGGTTGCTGATAATGAGACTCCCATAATTTTCAACAGATGAGATTCAAGTTGGATAGCCAAGATGATGCAACCAGACAAGCTTGCACCCATGTTTTCAAGTCTGCTCTGTGACAGTATCGGTATAACTTGAGGAAAACTCACTTTGAAGGCAAGGCTAACAGTGAACTTGCCCAAACATCTCCAGTGGAAAATATATCTGATGAAGACTGGAGAGGCCTCGTTAAACACTGGTCCGATCCGAAGTATCAGGTACATTATATATATGTCATCAGATCACATGTTGAAGTCCTATTTACGCATGTGCCACACAAATCTATCTTCTTGTAGGTGAACTGTTCAAAGAATAAGGCCAACCGTATGAAAGTGAAATTCCAACAGACGATAGGATCTCGTAGCTATATTGCACACTGTGAGGCTCTTGTAATCAGCTGTTGTTTCACTCTTTTCGTTGTACCATATTATCAGATCTATATTGACTTGTTCCAAATGCAGAGGAAAGCCTAGAAGGACCAAAAAGTACCTGAACCAAATGATGTGGAAATCTTCAAGGACTGTCACACCAGCAAGAAGAAGGGCATGACTACACCAGTCAAAGCCGTTGTTGTAAGTCCTTAATCCTCATGCCTTTTAACTACTACTTACTCTGCCTTGTGCCTTGAACTGCATGGTTTGCAGCCAATGTCTATTACTCTTTTCAATTTTATACACAATTGTCTTAGCGTATCATTGCACCTTACAAGGTTTAAAAGATAGGAGTGATGTTCCTTTGATCTTAACCTGTAATCTAGTTCCGTGCTGGACTTGCCCACACAATATTACAATTGCATGTTTGTCTGTTCTTAGTTGTTTTGTGATATGAATGATGTCATACTATGCTTACCGTATTATAAACTTCGTCTCTTTATCCTTAGCCCTCAATACAATGTGAAGAAATAGACAATACATTAGCGATGGTACATGGTCATATGTTTGGAACCTGGTTTTATTATGTACTTTGCAATAAAATACAACTATTATTTTACATGGATTCACTAGAATAAGTTCTGTATATAGAACAAAGCTATTTTGTTTGGTTTTGCTGCCTCCTTAATATCTTCTGTTCTGGTACTACTAATGTAAAACCTCAACTTTTTAGCGAGCTATGGAAAAATGGTGGAACCGCCACCTTTTGAAGGTGGCGAGGCAACTATAACCGCAATGTTAGCTCTTGCTGCAGTGGGTCAGTACCTGTCCACTAACAATGCCAAAAGCATGTTCCTGGGTAATACTGGGTTGGTTGTTAAGGCAATATCGTCCAAACTGCCTCATGATCAAGATATGCAAGCTCAAAGCAATGTTGTATCTACGCTCCAGACACAAGTCCATTCCCTAACAGAGACCCTTTGTGAAACAAGGAGAAACATTGCTCAATGTCGTCAAGATATGCATGGTTTTGAAACCAGACTATCAGACATTTGCTATGTTGTTCAGGAGCCTAGGGGAAATGAAGGCGAGGGTTATGGTGCTCCATCGGACAATACAGCATGAAAACATAATAGTCAGGTCAAATGAACTGAGCTTCTGAACTTCTGGTGGTGCATTTATCTGCTAGACTGTTAAGTTTTATGCCAACCTTCCTTTTGTTATATAGTTGTAATTTGTTTTGGTGCGATACAAAATTTATTCTTAACGTGCAGCCACCGGCTGAAGAAAATAGCAAGCCATTTTTGTATAGTGTAGGGTGTTCCCTATATTTGCACTGGTGGCGATCTTTGATGCCGAATGGATGTAATCTGTGCAATCGCCTTAATAGCCTAGCATTAGTTTCGGCCTTATTTATTTCCTAGTCTTCTTTTTCCCTGGTTTGCTAGTGGCCGCAACTACCATGGGCCATATACGGGCCATAGGATCCATGGGTCTCCTACGGGCCATCGATAAATGGGCCTTTAATCGGTGGGCCTCGGGCCGTCGGATAAATGGGTCTACCTGGGTCGTAATCGGGTGTAATTGGTATCGGCCCAGCACGATAAGAGGCCATAGGACAACAAAGGCTTAATTCTGTCACAGGCATAACGGGTCGTTAATGGGCCAGAATATACGACGGGCTAGAAACGGAGCAATGGGTTAACAGGCCAGAAACGGGCCGACTCTTGCCATGGGCCGAATTTGGCCCATTAGGGTAACAGGCCAGTAACGGGCCGACTCTTGCCATGGGTCGAATTTGGCCCATTAGGGGAACAACCCAGTAACGGGCCGACTCTTGCCATGGGCCGAATTTGGCCCATTAGGGGAACATGCCAGTAACAGGCCGGAAGTAATCGAGGGCCGAAAAGGAGCCCAAGAACGTATGGGTCGTCAAGAGGCCGAAAACTAACACGGGCTGGAAACGGCCCATGTAAATCATGGGCCATTAACGAGTATAAAGAAAATTACTGTTCATTATGGGCTAGAGTCACCGTGGCCCTGTAAAGGGCCGAAAGATACGAAGGCCTCATATGGGTCGAAAGACATCATGGACCATACATGGGCCGAAAGTGAAATGGGCTGGTGTTATATTCAACGGCCCACATGACGTTGTTGGGCCGATTTCCATTAGGGCCTAACGGGCCGTGAGTTAACGGGCCGTAAAATGGGCTATTTGTGAATAGACCATTAACAGGCTTTTCATGGGCCAGCCCGTTAACTTTTTACCAAGTCAAACGGGTCGGCTTTGTAAGCTAAATGGGCCAGTGGTGGGCCGTGGCACATGTCGACATATCATAGGCGCCTATCTGACCCACTGACGAGCTGACACGTGTTTCGTCCGGCCAATAAGAATTTTACATGTGGAAATTTCCCATTGGTCGGGGATGTTAATGGGTTATCGTATCCAAAACCCGACCCGATAGCTTAACAGCGTTCCGTTACGGTGGATGCCACGTGTCGGTCACCCTTGACAAAAGCACTTCTGTGACGCGTGATTTATCGTCATGGAAGTGGACACTTCCGTGATGATAATTTTGGCAATGTCATGGAACACTTCTACGACAGCACAGGTATGACTATGTTGATTCTGTCATAAATTTGTCATGGATGTACATGCATGACAGAAAACGTGACCTACTGTGACAAACACGTATCATCACGGAAGTGTATTTTTTTGTAGTGTATAAGCCGAAGGTGTGCATCACAACATCAAAATCTTTGGTTAGCACATCATTCATTTTCTTCAACCATGTCATTGATGCCTTTGCCATGGAATTCATCCATAGGTATGATCAATTACCCCCCATGGATTTATTTTGTTCCATGGATGCAACATAATTTTCTATATCATGACAGGGTATTACCAAATCACTATACATTTGGTTAGTTACGTTTTTGTTGCTAATACAAAAGGGCTGAAACGGCTATACATACTTTGGTGGGTGAATTCTACATGGACCTCATGGGAATGGCCGATACTTATATATTGCCCTAAGAATATCTAAGAATGGCCGGTGTGGTATTCTAACATCGTCCTTAGTTTGAGTAGAGATTGAGATAAGTCCTTGCAAAGGAATTTGTCAAATTGATGCCATTGAAGATATTATGCATAGACCAATTCATCAAAATTGCAAAGTGAACTTATGTTTTCATTGGGTGTGCTTTGGCTTATTAGTTTTCAGAATTTACGTAAGGCCAACTCATGGTTGATTTTTTTATTGAGCATCATATTGACATCATGCATAATATTGTTTTTAGCTTGGTCTATCTAGTACCATGGAGACTATATATTGATGGTTAAATTTGTAACAATGGCCAAGGTGTTGGTGTTGTTTATTTATCTCCATATGAAGCTATTTTGTGAAGCCTCATGCCGCTTAAAATATTTTTGCACAATGATCAAAGCCGAATATGCATTGTTATTCGGGTTGGAGCTTTGTCTTGATATAGGTGTTATACATATTGAGGCTTCCGGTGATTCGTTATTAGTAGTGCAACAAATATCCAAGGGTTATCAATGTTTTGACGAATCACTTGTAGTTTATCTTTTGGTATGTCTAGATGCAAGATTTACCTTGGGTTGCTTTAAAATTGTTCATATATCTAGACATGACAATTCGAAAGAGTTGGCACAGCAAGCATCTGGCTACTATGTTAACCATGGTGTATTACATTTCTATCAATAGCCGATGCTAGGTCTTGTCAATATAGGTAAGGCCGAACCGAAGCCCACCGCTTCGGCCACTAATGAAACTTTTATGCAGGCGAAGTAAGGATTGGAGGAAGTTCATTCTTAATTATCTGCAAAATCCTAGCAAAAGGGAGAACAATATGGTTCGGAGGATGGTTTTGGTCTATGGAACCTTATCACCGGATTGTTATAGAAGCTGAGAAGTTTTCACCCAAGTTTGCCTCAAGAGGTTCAAACAAGCAATGGCCGATATATACTTATCGTCCTAAGAACATGCAAAATGGCCGATGGAGTGTTGACATCATCCTTAGAAAAATCATCGTGCAAGTTATTTTTCGGCACACAAGTTTGGCGAAAAACAGGGGGGCATGTGTTGACACCAGATTTTGACACAGCCGAGAACTTAATAAATATGGCCTCAAATGAAAACATTCTCAAAGTGAGAAAGTTTCGTATCATCAAAAGGATAAACTTTGATATTTGGGTCATAGCCATCCGATCTCATCTCTAAGGCCGAAATTGTGTTCGAATTACTGAGATTTTGTATCCAGGACACTTTTCGGCTGATTACACCCCCAAGACTGCCCTATATTGAAAACTGATCTACATGAATTGTCTTCGTCTCGTTGAAACTACCAATTTTGATATAAAGATCGTCTCAATCCGAGGCCATATGCAAAAGTTAGAGCCCGCATAGCGCGACCCTCCAGTGAGCAAGAATATGACGCCCGGAACCAGACACATATGTGGGTATGTCTGATGTGCTGCGTGAATAATTAGCTGTCTTGCACGAGCGATTTGACCCTCGAGATGACCTCTGATGAAAAAACGGTCAACATGAAAGTTGTTCGTCTCGTCGAAACGGTCAAGATTTCTTTTGGACTCATTCCCATCCAAGGTCGTTTGCCACCACAAAAAATACCCGCAAGGTACAGCTAGTTTAAACCGAATAGTTTTGGAAAGTTCGGATAAATCAATTCCGAATTTGACGAGGGTTTTGGACGTGAATTGATGTAGTTTTCTTGTAAGGAAAGCCTAGATGAATCTTTTGCTTGTACGGGAAGTCCAGCCGCCTCTTATATATGCTGGGGTGACGGCCGATTGAAACAACACCAATCGAACAAACACATCTACTACTTTTTCATGTTCATCTACTTTTTATCTCTCCTTTGTATCTTTCTTCTCGTTCTTCGCTAGTTCTTCATGCTGGAGGGCTGCGGATCCACGAGGCTCTAGGGGTGAGTGAATCGACCTGGAGCAGCCCATAGCCACCGCGAGCCCTGACGGGGTCCCTCCCGGGCAAGCGGGGCTTCGGGTCTACAAAAGCATCTGCCGGCTGTCCTGCGTATCGCGCTGCCAGTCACATCTCCTTCGACGCGAGCTGCGGTGCATCACCCCCGGCGTCGAGGGTACATGGTGACGTGTTCGTGTGCAAACAATTGGTTAAAGATTGAGGTCCATCTTAAAAGGCTTTGAAAAATGGTTTAACTTAGTGGCCTGGCAGCCCATGAAAAGCCTCGATTTAGGGCCTGGCAGCCCATGAAAAGCCTTGCATATTTTTTTCGCTTTGCTGTTTTTAAACATCTTTTGATAAGGGATTTATGAATACTTTCTGATAAACTAGTGTTTATTACAACCCGACATGGCTTTCAACGCTCAGTTGTCAGTACATGATCAGTTATAAACCGGTAATAAGTTGCTCCGGTCTGGTTTTGACTTAAGGTCACTAGCATTATTCGAACAAACCGGTGGTTATCATAACCCAGTATGGTTTTTCTATGAACCGCCAAGAGGAAAAGGAGTCATCAATACTCCAAATTGGTGTTTTCACCCTTACTATACCAACGGCTGGACAGCCAAACAAGATACATCACAGGAGTAAGATAAATGAAAGCCATAATGGGTTGTGCATATAAATCACAAAGGCATGGCAAGTTTTCCGTATCAAGCGAGGCAAACATGCTCAATGGCATGACAGATCAAGTGTTCACGCTATCCTATTACAAGGCGCTTTAAACATCCCAAATTGAACAATTGTTTTAATTCAGGTGGTAGACTGCAACTGGTAAACCAGCCTCCGGTTTATGACTCCTCCTCTGGACAGTTTGAAGATTGAGGGTCATCTTGCGCAGTCGCATTCTCCTCATCCCTACCCAGTCGCTAGAAATCAATCGTTGACCAATCGATTCTAGTTAAGGCTTGAAAAATGGCTTCTTCATGGATAAGGTTGGAAGGGTCAATGTCAGGAGCATAATTATGCTTATGAATTGGCGGCACAAGATCCTCTACATTATGAATTAGCGCGGGCTGTCTTTTCCCTTCAGCGTCGTAAACCGGTTGAAAATGAGATAGATCTATGTCATCCGCCAATTTGCTGGCTATAGGCCGCATCTCCTTTGTCAGCCTTGGAAGATCATCGTTGTTGAAGTTGGTGCCATCTTCCTTCACGCTGGGGTAGCCTTGGCTGATATCTGCCGGTTCAAGATCTGGAATCCATGCCTTGGCCCGGATTAGCGAGGTCAGCGCACCTGACCTTGTGGCTGATCTCTTCAGTTCATCCAACCGGGCAGGTAGCATGGCCAGCTTTTCGATGGTTTCTTTGATCAGTGTTGGTGGAGGCTTGTTATAAGCTGCAGTGCAAATGGCTCGTTGGGATCTAGAATACAGTTGTTCTATCAAAGTATAGGCCGCTTTAAGCTTCATCCGCATATCGGAGCCCAGATGAGTAATGCGGGTCCTTGTCATGGTAAAGCATCAGTAAACCGGTTTTTGATAAGATGTTATGGATTGGAAAAACTTCATATGCAGATACTTACCAAAGATAGCAGAGGTCATGGCGTTAATCTGCCGTTTTAACCCGGTCAGTTCTTCAACCACCGGTTTCAGGGCTGCTTCTGCGTCTTCGGCCTTCTTTGTTAAACCGGCCTTTTCCGTCTCCCAGTCTGCATGCTCTTTGTTAAAGGTTTTTTCAGCCTTTCCATGGATGCTAAGGCATTTGTCAACTCCTCCTTGGCCTTGGAAGCCTCTGCTTGCTGAGATCTGACGTTCTCCTGAAGGTCAGCGGTTTGAGCATCGCTTTTACTCAGCTCGGCCTGCAACGACAAGATATATCAACAATGAGATATGTATATTTGAAGTACCAAGCGCATAACAAGTTATGCACTTTGTACTTGGGGGCTAATGCCTATTTGCTCTATCATCAAAATTTTCTTTGCAAGTCTCAAGTATAATGCAAGCATTATCCTTGACACTTGGGGGCTAATGTACATCTGTTCAAATGGATGCATGGATTAAAGACCCGGTTCACCTTGGAAAGATAAACTGTCCCTTGAGAACTACATAGGCGAAAACTACAGGAATACAATGATCACGTCTGGTTTACTTCAAATGATCAGTTGGTATATGGAGGACAAGTTTGCAAGAGTTAAGGTATTATAAAGTCCCGGTTTATGATTGCCATCATAAACCGGCCATTGGAGGCTACTTGGGTTGGTACTTGTACTTTGGATTTAAGAAAGGAAAAGTGATGAAAATACCTCATAGCGCTCCTTCATCAGGTTCACCAAACCGGCTTCATAATCATGGTTTGAGTGCAGACGGTTTAGAAAACCGTAGTGGAGTTCTTGAGCGCTGAGATGGGCATAGCTTGACAAGTCGGTGCTCCATTTGCCTTTTTCCATGGCAGCACGCTCTTCCTTGGCACTATGTTTCGCCAATATAACAGGATGGCCAGGAGAGGTGTGGCTCATACCGGTAATGATAACCTCGCCTTCTTTGTCTCCAGCAGCCTTTTCTGGAGTTGATGGAATGTCAGTAGTCCTTACTGGACTTGAAGGTCTGTCAGTAGCCCGGATTGGACTGGCCGGTTCACCATCTGGTACAGCAATTTCAACTTCTGCTGGTTTATCAACATTATGATCTGGAGGGGGCGGTTCGTCAAATGTGGCTTCAGTATTTGGACCCTCCGGTTCTGCAGTCTGCTCCGGTTCAAC
The DNA here is from genome assembly GCF_018294505.1 of Triticum aestivum. Lineage (NCBI taxonomy): Eukaryota > Viridiplantae > Streptophyta > Magnoliopsida > Poales > Poaceae > Triticum > Triticum aestivum. Next base: position 557,695,860 of record NC_057812.1, on the reverse strand, counting down.
AACCACATGATCTTCGGGCGGGTTATTCACCCGAGCCTTCTTACTAGGTCTGGCTTTGGCTCTAAACAGAACAAGGTACAAAGGTTAATATAGCATATAGAGTGTGAAACATTAAAAGATTGGATTGAAATACTTACCCAGCCATGGTTATGAGAGGAGGGAGTTGTGTTGCTTTTGACTCGCCAGAAGATGAAGGAGGTGTCACCTGATAATTCGAATCAGACGGATTAAGAGGTTGTCGTAAATAGCCTGCCTTGGGATAAGAAGTGTCAGAAGTGGGTGAGACCTCAGATCGGCGCTTTCGAACCGGGGTGTCTGGTAAACCCGTCGAAGTGACCTTTTGGCCGCTGTGTCGGGTTGTGCGGCGAGCCTCGTGCTGCTGCTTCTTCAAAATAAATGTTGGATCCAAGTGAGCAAGGGGATGAGAAAAGCTTACTTTCCGGACCGCTTGATGGATTTTTTGTGTTGGCAGAGATTCTGAACTGAAGGAAAGGATAATTATCTCTGCATCGTCAGCTTTGCTGCCTTCAACGTCCTCCTGATAAGTATCATTGTCAATGAGATGCACGAAAAGTGAACCAAGTGAATCAAGTTCTACCTCAACTTCCGGTTCATCCGGGTCATCATCCAGTTCCATGCTGATGCGTTCAGGTGCCTTCCGTTTTGTGGTTTTCTTGACGGCTTTTGTTTTAGGATGGGAAGGCTTTGCCGCTTTCTCTTGAGTCTTTTTCTTCCAGAACGGATCATCACCTTGTTTAAAAATAAGCAGAAGGGTATTCAGAGATTGCACAGTCTAAAGATATCAAGTGTAAAGTGGAAGAACAATACTTACAGCAGGCGGTTTGTTTTGCGTGTAAAAAGGGGCTAATCCGGTTTGGCGACAGACAACTTCCGATTCGTTCAATATTTTCTTGACAGCTTCAGTGACTTCTTCGTCTGTTAGCTGAATATTGACATGACGTTGGGAGTCTTCTACTTCACCAGTATACTCGCACATTAAGCGGGAGCGGCGACTTAGCGGCAAGATACTCCAGGATATCCAGCAACGGACAAAGTCTACACCTGTTAAACCATTGGCCAAGAAGGCTCTCAGCTTGGCGAGTTGAGGTGCATACGGGGCCCGTTCCTGGGCACTTAGTCGTTGTGGAAGTGGGTGAGTATTGGCAAGCCGGTTGGCACGGTAACCCGGCAGAGGATTCTCATCTTCAGGGGAGGTGTCTTTACAGTAGAACCAAGTTTGATTCCACTCTTTGGGGTGACTGTGCAGCTTGGCATGAGGAAATTCAACCTATTTTCTTTTCTAAATGGAGACGCCACCAAGTTCAGTATTGGGTCTGTCTACAAATTCAGTGCGTCGGTTTAGATGAAAGCAATCCCGGAACAGCTCAACAGTTGGCTCTTCTTGTAGGTACACTTCACAGTAAACTTGAAAGTTGCATATATTGGATACCGAGTTGAGTCCAATATCTTGAGGGTGGAGTTGAAAGCTGGCAAGTACATCCCAGAAAAGCTTTGATCCGGGCGTTTTGAAACCATGGCCTGTGTGATCAACAAACACCACTACCTCACCCTGCTTAGGGGTGGGAGGATTTTCCGGTCCAGGAACTCGCCACCGGATCGCATTCTTCTTTGGTAAGGTACCAATCTTGACCATTCCATTTAGTTGCTCCTCGGTAACCTGGGAGGGAGCCCAGTTGCAGGAATAAAACTGCTTGGCCATTGCAAGTGAAAAGCTGGAAAGAAATGTCGGTTTACAATTCATTCATAGTAATGCATAAGGTACAATAGGACAAAGGAATCCAAGTATGTGAAATTTGTAAACCAGAGACTGATACAATTATGAATGACAAAGCGATAAGAAGAAACAGAGGTATACACCTGCTATTAAACCGGAGTATGACAACAGAGATAAAGGGATTGCCGGTTTACAAGGGGACTAATGGTATATAATAGATTACTCTCTACAAGGGTAAACCGTCTATGTGATATAGAAGGTACAGATCTAAGGCAAGAATGACTAAGTAAGGTAAAACAGGTTTCACAAGACTGTATTGAAATTTTGGATCCACCGTAAGCTAGGAAAAGGAAAAATATTGAGACTTAAAAGCTTGGTCCTGAAGCAGTTCACGAAAGGTCCAGATCAAGTTACGATGTACTTAAAGATTGGATCAAATGGTTGAGATAAGGAGTTTGATAGCTACTATGCGGAACACATCAAGATCAAGGTCTACCGTCTATGGGATGATGAAGAACACGAGGAGAGCAACAGGAATCCGCATGAACCCTAACGGATCTACAGAGAAAAGAGGGGAAACTTACAGCAGTGGTTGAGGTAGCGGTGATGCGCCGCATCTTTCTGATGCAACCAGGTTGATGCAGCGCCCAACGGAGAGGCAGAGGCGGAGTTCGATGACGGCGGCGGCGCTCGGGTGCAGGGGCGTCGCGAGGAGGAAGAAGAAGCGAAGAGACAAAGGGGGAAAAGAGAATGACCTTCGGTCTTATTTATAAGGCGAACAGATAAGCAACAAGTGCGTAAATCGAGGAGCTTAAAATGGATAGTTAATAAGGATGTCGCCTCGATGGTTGGATACTCATTAATGAAGGGCATCTTCGGCTTTAATGAATAGGTGACATCATGGCAGTTTACTGCGGATCTAAAGGATGGCATCACGGCTGTTTACCAGATCCATGCGAAGGTGTCAGGGCAAGAATTTTTCTAAGTGTTGAAGATTGACATGAACAAGTTCAAATCAATCTGGGGCCTATTGTTGGGGATGTTACTACTGGACGTAAACCGGCCAGGAGTAGCCGGGTTAACTTTATGAAGATTAGAAGCCCATGAAGACATAAGGATGATGGCGCTTTACGAAGGCCCAAAGCCCAAAGGCGGGTTAAGGCCTGTAGATGTAAACCGACTCTTTTATGTAACTTGTATTGTAAGTTAGAAGGAATAGAGACGGAGCCGGATATGTTTATGATCCGGCCTCGGGACTCTGTAAACCGGCGGGCGTCAACCTATGTATATAAAGGGACGACCTGGCAGCGGTTTAGGGAAGAGACAACACACAACAACTCGAGAGCCAGGCAAAGTGGATTCGCTCCCTGGTCATCGAAACCCTAGCAATATCAACATAACTAGACGTAGGCTTTTACTTTCATCGAAGGGGCCGAACTAGTATAAAAACCCTCATGTCCCTTGTCCGGTTTAACCCCTTTAAGCTAACCCGTAGCGATGGCTCCACGACTAAGTCCTTTCATGAGGACATCTACCGTGACAAAACCATGACAACCCGGGTATGCCTCTCTTCTCTCTCTATCGGGATATGACTTGGAATGAAGGATTTTTACCCAGCGGTCGATTTGAGTCATTTCTTCCTCTTGTAGCTCCCTAGGACCATCAGTGGCAACGAATGGAGTGCGGTGGCTGAAGATCTATCTTCTCGTTGTCATCATCAATCTCCATGCGTGAAGCTAGTTGCGTTTGAATCCGTGGACAGTGGGAGGAAGTTTCTAGCATGTGTAGAGAAGGTTAGACCCTCTTTCGTTGTTACAAATCATTTGTTAGATGTGATTCATACACTGTCACGGTCCCAACCCATTCATACCACACCTTCAACCAAATGCATCCTAAGACAGTGTCACAATTTGTATCTAGTATCTAAAATTGTTGCCATCTCATCAGCGGTGCCATTAGAAAATTATTTGGCACCGCTTCAGCAGTTTGTGCATTCAACTTTGGTCCACACATCCGAGCAACCAAGCAGTAAAATACTAAGTCTTTATGGCATGAAGGAACTGGGCATCGGAGCAACTAGGTGCTCCGGAGTCCAGGTCCCTGATTTTTTTCCACTGCATCGGCTCGCCAGTGCAGGGCACCGGTGCATGATGTAGCAATAGTTGTCTTTACACCAGTTTTGGCATACATAGTGGATGTACTTAGTGCTATTAGTTCTTTGTTACTAAATTTGTGCATGTACACACTTGTTAGTATCAATTTGCTGTCATTCAAACATTGTCGCTATGTTGTTGTAGTTATATTTATCTTTCTCATAAAATATTCAATTTGTTAATATTGTACATGAGCAAGAACTTATAGCTTTGTTGTAGTTAATTATAGCTTCTGATATTTCAGAATTTGGTTGTTGTCTCAGTAGCAATTAATTCATTTGCACATCGATCTTTTTGAGAAGATATGTAATAATTAACATGTTTCTTCAGTTTTTCAAAAATAAGCATTGGTGATTTTCTATGTTGCTATAAACCCATTTCCCGTACAATTGTTACTGATCTAGTTTTAAATATTATAGGATGAACGGAAGTGTTCTTACCTGGAGTGGGTTGATCAAGAGTGGCCAGAGTCTTTGAAGATGTGCCTAGCAAAACTCTGGAGCATGTATGAGGAAGATAACAGAGGTAGGCTTAGAGAAAGTGTTGTCAACGCTGCGGGATAAAAAGAGGAAGGTGGAGAATGAGCTCAGATTTTTTAAATCAGACTTTGCTAAGATGGTGTTGGCGAAGGAGGAGGCACTTTCCAAGTTAGCCAGTGCAAAACAGGTTCTTACTGAACTGAAAGCGGATGTGGATAAGACGAGCCTGGATGATCTCGATTAGGGAAATGAATATATTATTATAATATTGTTTTTATGAAGTTGAACTAGCTATATATGTTGTACTGTGCTGTTTTCAGGTAGCTATCGTATTGTGATGTTAAAATATATTTATGTGCCTGATATGAAATTGGCAAACAGTTGTTCGATATAAAATGTGAATTTCCGTAATACTGAAATTATTACTTGTAAACTAATAAACCTGCTAAATGTGTCATGGAACTTTGCAAACGATTCTAGCAGTAAAAGCGCTTGTGACGGATAGCCCAATGCCACATAGTTTTCTTCATCAAATCATGTGTGATGTAGTTGATAAAAGCAAACGGTTAACCAAGGCAGAGCGTGTGTGATAGTTACACCTATCACAGACGAACGAAAACGTTTTTCCTGGATTGACTGTGTGGGATGTACATAAGAACGAAAACGTATTCCTTGGATTGACTGTGTGTGATATATATATATGAACGGAAATGTTTTTCTGGGATTCATCGTGTGGGATGTACATACGAACAGAAATGATTGGGTTTTGATGCCTTGCCCGATCGCACATGAGCTCATATTGCCCCAACCTGTGTCCCGGGAGGGCCTATCCCCGACGGTTTCTGGGTCGTGTGGGAAGGACCCCCTATCGCCCACACTCACTTGGCGACAGTTCCAAATGCTGTCGCGGAAAGGGGTTAAAAATCGTTTGTATAGCACCGACGCGTACCAGTGACAATAACGTATATCATATCATGTCTTGACCATATCACATCACAACATGCCCTGCAAAAACAAGTTAGACGTCCTCTACTTTGTTGTTGCAGGTTTTACGTGGCTGCTATGGGCTTCTAGCAAGAACAGTTCTTACCTACGCATCAAAACCATAACGGTGATTTATCAAGTTTGTTGTTTTAACCTTCAACAAAGACCGATCGCAGTCAAATTCAATTCAACTAAAGTAGGAGAAACAGACACCCGCCAGCCACCTTTATGCAAAACTAGTTGCATGCCTGTCGGTGGAACCGGTCTCATGAACGTGGTCATGTAAGATTGGTCCGGGCCGCTTCATCCAACAATACCGCCGAATCAAAATAAGACATTGGTGGTAGGCAGTATGACGATCATGGCCCACAACTCTTTTTCTTCTACTCGTGCATATCATCTACGCATAGACCTGGCTCGCATGCCACTGTTGGGGAATGTAGCATGCAATTTAAAAAAAATCCTACGCTCACGCAAGATCTATCTAGGAGATACATAGCAACGAAAGGGGGGAGTGTGTCTACCTACCCTCGTAGACCAAAAGCGGAAGCGTTTGACAACGCGGTTGATGTAGTCAAATTTCTTCTCGCTCCGACCGATCAAGTACTGAACGTTCGACACCTCCGAGTTCTGCACATGTTCAGCTCGATGACGTCCCTCAAACTCTTGATCCAGCAAAATGTCGAGGAAGTAGATGAGTTATGTCAGCATGACGACGTGGTGACGGTGATGGTGAAGTGATCCACGCAGGGCTTCGACTAAGCACCGCGAGAATATAACCGAGGATGTAATCTGTGGAGAGGGGCGCCGCACACGGCTAACAGATGTTGTTGTATGTTCTAGGCGCCCCCTCCCTATGTATATATAGGTGGGAGAGGGAGGGGAGCAGCAAGGGGGTGCCCCAAGTAGGAGGAATCCTACTTGGTAGCCTCCCTAGTTCGGCCTCCCCCCTTCCATAAGTTTCGGAGGGGAAAGGAAGGAGGAGGGAGGAGGGAAGGAAGGGGGAGGCCGAATCCCTCCCCCTCCTTCTCTCTTCCCCTCTTTCCTTCTCCTCTGGTGCGGCCCATATGGGGGGCGCAGCAACCCCTTCTAGCTGCTGTGTTTCTCCTCTTGGCCCATTAGGCCCATATCTTTTGTCGGGGATACTCGGAACCCCTTCCGATGACCCGATATGTACCCGATACCCTCCGGAACACTTTCGGTGTCCGAATACTATCGTCCTATATATCAATATTTACCTCTAGACCATTTCAAGACTTCTCGCCATGTCTATGATCTCATCCGGGACTCCGAAAAACATTCGGTCACCAAATCACATAACTCATATAATACAAAATCATTATCGAACGTTAAGCGTGCGGACCCTACGGGTTCGAGAACTATGTAGACATGACCGAGACACCTCTCCGGTCAATAACCAATAGCGGAATCTGAATGCTCATATCGGCTCCTACATATTCTATCAAGATCTTTATCGGTAGAACCGTTATGACAACATACGTTATTCCCTTTGTCATCGGTATGTTATTTGCCCGAGATTCGATCGTCGGTATCTTCATGCCTAGTTCAATCACGTTACTGGCAAGTCTCTTTACTCGTTCCGTAATACATCATCTTGTAACTAACTCATTGGTCACTTTGCTTGCAAGGCTTCTTATGATGTGTATTACCGAAAGGGCCCAGAGATACCTCTTTGATACTCAGAGTGACAAATCCTAATCTCGATCTATGCCAACCCAACAAACACCTTGGGAGATACCTGTAGAGCACCTTTATAATCACCCAGTTACGTTGTGACGTCTGATAGCACACAAGACATTCCCCCGGTATCCGGGAGTTGCATAATCTCATAGTCGAGGAATATGTATTTGACATGAAGAAAGTAATAGCAATAAAACTGAACGATCAATATGCTAAGCTAACAGATGAGGTCCATCACATCATCTATAATCTATAATACCTAAATAGTTCATCCCCACTAACTTAATTCTCTTGACATGCAGCCTATCCACCTCATCAACCTATCAACCTCAGCTATTCTGCCATGTCATCGCCTCTCTACAACCTTCCTCTAAAAAAGTGGCCATTCGGTTTTTGTCCTGTGGTTTGTTTTTCTGCGCGTTCAGTTTTCTATTGCTAGCAAAGTGGCAGCCCATAAGTCTAGCATACATGGCAGCCCATCCGTTTCCAATCGTTCTGTTTTCTGCCACTAGCAAACTGGCAATAAAGCAGCCCATCATAAATCCACCAGAAACAACTGGACGGGAACTGATCTAGGCGATCAAGAAAAAAAATGAGTCGTCCTCTCCCCTTCCATGCATCTTCTTTTGCCCTCCCTATAAATTAGCTTGAACTCCACATGATCCCAATAGTGCTTCTCCTTGCGATACATACAGTGGTCATCGCCTCCATTTTCTGTAACAGATGAGCCACTCTGAAAAACTAGATGCATCGTATCCTCCACCTCCCAGGCTCCCACCACATTTTCCCTAATAACAAAGCAGCGCTTCGTCTGCGCATCTCATCTTCGACCGCCGGCCGGCCGCCGCCGGAATCCAGCTCTGCAATACACGACCTGGTCACCACTCAAACATGTGGCTCGATCTCGACGGAATCAGGCCTCGACCTATTTAGGTGGGGTATTCCGGCGCGATCTCGACGAGGCATGGGGCGTGTCTTCGGCCGATGTGTGTTTATCGCCTTCAAGATTTCGTCTTCAAGGACAGACAACAACTGCGGCGCACAGAGCGTCGAGCGATGGTGTCTCTCTGCGACCAGGGTTGGTTGCAGGTGTTCTTCTTCTTCGTCTGCGGCTTCGTCGTCCTTTGCGTATTGTACTATTGCAGGAGTACTACCTTAATACAAGTCCAGTAATACTGCGGTGTATACCTTTCAGAAACCCTTAAAAAAATCCTTCCAAAGAAGTGAAATTTTCGCCGGGTACCATCAGCGCCTATTCTGTTTGTTCCATGCTTCAAGGGCTAGAATTCCTGCTATTTATTTCCCATGGCCATTGTAACGTTTAGTCCTAGAACATCTATAGTTTGCAGACATAGTTTTCCTTCTGCAAATGAATTTTATGTCATTGTTTCTGAAGGAACCCACCTTTTAAGTTAATTAATTAAGTATCTCTGCTCCTTTACTACTATGCTTTGTTGAGAGATGCTTACTGAATTGCTTAACACAAGTTTTAATGCCGTGAATCAAACTAGCAGCTGTGCAATTATTTTTATATTAATAAGCATTTGATAGCTCAAGTGGTGCTATTCCAACACACTTAGATTTCGGTGGTGCTCTTGCTGATTGTCTTAATGCCACACTTTATTAAAAGGGAAAGCTTGCAATTCCCTTTGCCTTCTTGTCTCCATGTATAGGGTACCTTCCTTAACCTGCTCAAGTAGAAGCTGATTGATATGTTGCTTTCATCTACATCGTTATTTATTGCAGGCACCTTCTTCTATTTTCTCTCAGCTGCAATATTTATTGGATCTGTCAATTGTGAACTTCCATCTCTTTATTCTACATGCACAATGTTACTGATCTCTGTCCAATCTCAGTGTGTGATCTAATAACATGCACAAGATATATCAAAATGGCAATTCCTTTTGTCGCATCTCCATTTGAGAATCTAGTTCTTAGTGTACAAAATTATTAATGTAAATGATACGAGATTACTTATGAATAACACTATACTTGCTATCTTTATAATTATATTGCTATTATTGTGTTCATTCCAAAAAAATCATCTTAAGATCATATCCATATTATTCAAACAAAGTTATTCCATTTATGCATTACCATGTGCGTAGGACTAAGAATTCCCGCAGCATCGCGCGGGGGAATTATCTAGTTCTCCTAATGATGCGATCCTGTTATCAATGACAATTCATGTCCATGGTTAGGAAACCTTAACCATCAACCTTAACCATCTTTGATCAACGAGCTAATCAAGTAGAGGCTCACTAGGGACTCAGTGTTTGTCTATGTATTTACACATGTATTGTTTTTGGTCAATATAATTTCTAGCATGAATAATAAACATTTATTATGAACAAGAAAATATAAAATAATAATTTTATTATTGCCTCTAAGACATATTTCCTTCAATAAAGTGTAGTTTACCACTAAAAAAGACTCCAATAGTTCCTTTATCTCTAAAATAACTGTCATTTACAAGAAGTTGGGGCAAAAGAATCTCTCCAACAGATCTTGTAAACTGGCCTAAACTTTAGATAATCCCGTAAAAGTGGCATTTTCTCCTTGAAAGATTATCTTTTTGGCGGGGTTGCAACTGCCTGAAACTACCGTGCGATGTTCTTGAAACGCCGCCGCCCCAGCGAAACCTCGCCGGAATGCCGCTATGCCGGGACACCGATGCGCTGCCACGTCGGGACGCCGAAAACGCCGCCAGTCGCACCACCACCTGCCGCTCATGTCGCCAACGGCCACGACCCACCCGCGTCACTGCCCGTCGGTGGCCTTAACTCGTATCACCGGCTGGCGGGCCTTAGGACATTTAGCTTGTTTTGTTTAACAAACAATGAAATAGAAAATAGATTTAGAGGATGAAGTTTATGGGAATTGACAAAAATTACTCCCAGCCAACTATTCCTAAACGTTAGGGGAAGCCAAAAAATGATTTTGCAGGAAGATTTTTAGGAGAACTATTGGAATTGCTCTTATTCGGATAAGCCGGAAAATGACTTGGTGTACTGTGACGCTCCACTACTACGCTCTCTGTGCCAAAAAAAAAAGGATGAACATGCGGTGACGAGGGATTAGAGATCAATAATGCATGTTTTTCTTGGTATGCGATTTATAGTATGATTCATAGGTAATTTGGACTACAGCTCGAGTGATATCATCTTTTGTGCCATATAGCGTGTGAAGCTGTGTCTCCACTCCAAACTTGCTACAGTAGCACTTGTGCCTCCTCCGCACTAAACACACATCGGCAGTTGCTTCACATCCTTCATTCGCATGAAGCCTAGAACTACACTACATTCACAATGCCATTGTATCACCTTTGTGTGCCAAACTGCCGATGCAACTTCGCTTGATTCAAACTCAAACACCACGACAACAGCACCGACGAGCACCGCAACAACCCCAAGGCAGCTCCACGTGCTCAGATGCTAAAATTGCTAAACCCCATAATGATGGTACCAATTGGAGGTTATCTCTAACCCCACACGCTAAGATTCCTGCTCCTCCACTGCCCACGCCATACTCAACTTAATATAGTGACGCTCCATCGCCACGACACGGCAAGACGCCAAGACCGACGAGGTCGTGGGCATCGGTTCTACCAACGAGTCAACAGTGTGGAACACATGGAAAGAAGAGGATGATGGGGCGATGAATATATGTGTTGGCATATATTCACGCAGCCCTATTCTATCTCCCATAAAGCAGACTCGCGTCCACACGATCCACATATACTAGCATAGTATCTTCCGTAGTGGCGCACCACCCTAATAAGGTTGTAGCTACGATCCATGGAGCGGCAACTTTTGCACCTGACCGCCGCTGTCAACCAATGCAAAAAATAGTAATGGACACGGGCGGTTTCTTTAATTTCTTGCGTGCTAGCTTTACGCAATTCAATACGATGGCGTTACTTGCTCGATTCCACGAGCTTTGCTTAGTTTGCCCAGCATGAGTTGCACGCGAGCCACCTAACCCGCAACTTTTTGGTTCTTATGTACACTCACTCGTTAATGTCGGATTTTAAGTTAATTAGCATGTGACATGGTTACATGCAAAGATAGGTAGTTGACAGTTTTGATTGGGTTTAGTTAGGTCTCAGTCAAATGACATAACTAAAAGAGAAAAGGGGGAAATTAAAAGAAAAATTGACACGAATCTCTACATAAGATCTCACGAATATAGCATCAACTAAAACTTGGTTAAGTCTCAGTCGACTGCGATTTAGCAATCCCGTTTGACGATTTGCATGCATCGATTGTCGAGCTCATTCAAGCTATCTTCACTTTTTCCAAACTATGGGGGTCGCTAGTTCTCAGCTGTATGATCTTTGATGAAATTTCAAGAAGTTATAAAAGCCGGGTTCTAAAACTACAGTGTCAATACTCTCGGGTTGTATTTAGGAGGTTGCATTGATTGGCACTTCAACGGACAACAACATGACAGGTCCTAGAACATGACTGTCATGTGGCTCTAACCGTGCTTTCCGCAACAGAAAGAGACATGACGATTTTTTTTGGAAGCCTTGTTGAGGAAGCGAAGCGGCACATCACTTCAGGGAGAGATACAAAGCTCACAAACATCTATCTCAATCAAAACAGAGTTAACCCAACTTGCTTTTTTGACAATGTAAAGTTTTTCTCCCCGTACACTTAAAGCGGGTTTCCCACTAATCCGCCCAACTCGCTTCCTTCTTTCCCACCTCCTTTTATTATGTTGCTACAAGTTTGGAACCAAAACGATATTGTATTTCCATTAAGAAATTAATGAAAGGGCCAAGCCTGGTTGAGAAAAAATAGACTTAAGAGGAGTTCGGAATAGCAGAGTTTGTTACACCGAACCAACGGACTGTGTTGGATAAGTAGATGTATGACTCATGTCACCAATCTAAATAATCGCCTTGTGAACACTTTTTATTATATGAAAGGACTCTGGCTTGTAGAATAAATTTCTTGACCTACAAGATTCGGTAGTACATGACATTTTAATCATGTTCTTTTTTGTTTTATATAAAGGAATTTCCACACCATGAATAGGCCCAAAAGGACATGCAACAAAAGTAATATGACTTTTTTTAGGATGGGGGATGTGCGGGAGGGGAGGGTGGGGATTCCCCACAGTTTGTTATATACTCCCTCTGTTCGGTGAAAAGTATACGTTTGGTTTCAAAATTTGTCCATAAAAAAGTGTACTTCTATCTTTCCAATGCATTTTAAAGTAGAAAATAAATACTTCTCTCTAATCACACGGTAATCAAGACCAATAACAATCTACACATGGTCTTCTTAATTTCTAAATACACTTAGCTCATTGGGGTTGAGTAATTAAAGAGAAGAGAGATGGTGGCTTGCATCTTTCAAATGCATTTTTTACTTCACTCCATAATGTGTCCTAAAATGACTAGATGTATACTCTTCATCGGACAGAGGGAGTAGCAATTAGAGAGAGGCTTGTTAGTCTTACATGAGTCATTACAAGCATAGGCGCATGCGGCAATAAGAAATAAGATATAACACTAAGACAAATATAACACTTGGACCTATATTACTCCCGAAGTTGGAGTTTGGCTCTAGGACGCTAAGATGTGGTTTCAGAGGGGCGAACAACTTCATTGATCATTATTCTATTTATTCTGACCTCCGTACTTCGATCTGGACATAGAATGCCACTCTTTAAAAAGGAAAAAAAGAGTAATCAGCTGTGACACGAAAAAACGAATCCTTTTATAGCTCATCATTTATTGGCAAAGATAGAAAAAGTCAATATGAAGAAGGAGAAAGAAACAATAGTAACGTGGAAGGGAAAGACGTTCAGGTTTAGGGGGTGGTGGAGAAGGGGGAGGAGATGGTCTCCTCCGAGTCGTTTGCCGACCAGCTCTTCAAACAGACAAAAGAAAATACCATCCCTCCCTTCGAGTGTGATCCGATTTTTTTCTCAGCTTCTTGTGGACAATAAATTTGAGAAATAAAGTTTTTTACCTGTAAAAGAAAACATCGGCCTATGTGTATTATTTACGTTTATTAGAAAACACATTGGCCTATACGTACCAAAATATAAAGTCTAGTGCAAACCAACCTGTGGTTGGATGGTTAGAGGGACAGTGGTATTTCCAACCCATCAGGTTTAAGTCCTGATTCTCGCATTATTTCTGGATTTATTTCGGGATTTCTGGCGATGCACACTTCATAAATCTCAAGACGATATGCCGCCTCAGTCTCTCGGAGGTGCTTATAGATGTGCATGTGTGCCTCTATAAGGATGAGTATATGCGCGTATGTATGAGTGCTTGCGTCTGTACTGAAAAAAAGTCTGGTAGTACTCTGAATTGGATGTGTATCCGACTCGCGAGAGGTGACAGAATCCGTACCCAACTGAACTGCATGCCCAAAATCCCTGCAAAAAGGAAAAAAACTGCATGCCCAAAAAAACAAGAAACGAAAAGAAAACTGCATCCCCGCCGGATTGCGCGCCTATAATAGCAGCGGCTGAAGTGGACGGACTCCCAACCCAAAGTCGTCCCGCAACGACAAACCGACCCACCGACCAAGACGAGAGCCGGTCGACCGACGACTCGGAGGAGACCGTCTCCTCCCCCTCGTCCACCGCCCCCTGAACCTGAACGTCTTTCCCTCTGAAGCCTGAATCCGCGCCAGAACCCCGTAGAATCGGCCGCCCCGCTCCGCTCGGCTCCCCTCCCGCCTCCTCGAGCGCGCGCAATGGGGGCCGCCTGCGACGACGCCGTCCAGCAGCTCGCCCACCTCCTCGACCAAGGTTAGCGCGGGTTCCTTACATTTCCACGTTTCGAGTTTTGGTACACACACCATGCGTTTGCTCGGTGCTGACTGCTGAATGCTGACTGGCTTGTGCCTCTTGTTCTGGGTTTTCTGCAGTCGAGGAGCCGCTGAAGAAGACGTTCCAGGTATGCTGGATCTTCCTCCTCTCTGTTCTCCAGCTTTTGTATGCATGCCTTTGCAGTACTCTGTTTTCTGCTTCACTTGGACTGTAGAGTGTAGACAATCACTTAGTTCAGCTCAGAGGTCTGCAAACCCAATCTCGGTTCAAATGGATCAGGGAAGATGGATTTTTAGATGACGGAAACTTTCATTATCGCCGGCCTCTGCATCATAATATTACTTATTACATTGTTTATATTGAACAAAAAACAATTTCTCATCTTGCCGAAAAGTAGGGGAAGGTCAAAAACAAGGACCACTTGTTTGGCGATAGATGGTTGGTTGATATCAGTCACTATCTAATCTCCAAGTCTGCTGGCCACTTCTGTTTGCAAGTTGGAACAGAGCATTTAGTTGATAACATGCTGGATCAAGGGTGGTTTACTGAATATCGATGAGCTACTGCTATAAGCAATCTGTATGTATATGGTATACATGATATGATATGATAGATTTTCGGTAGGGAGAGTTGCCGCGCTATTGCTTGCCTGTGGATGCAAGGTATTCTTTTGTTCTTTGGTGTAGGCCACACGTTTGGGATTTCTCCGGGGGGTAATTTTGAGTGGTTGGACAATGAAGTGAGGGGTGTGTCTCATCTCTCATGGAATTGTTCTGATCTCACCTCCACTGAGTCAACTAGTGGACGGTGAGGTGTTCGCACTCGAAGCCTCCTGATCTTTTATTGGGGGCATCGAGTCTCCCAATTAGTTGGTAACAGTGTATTCCTCACTAAAATTTCCTTGCCGTCTGGGATCTGGCCAGTACAGATTCCTCTAGCAGAGGCTCCAAGTTCTCCGGCATAATTTCATTTCCGCGCTTTTTAGTCTGCTAGTATGGTGGCACTGGTCTCAGGTTGCTACACATCCTATCCCAGAAAATTGCTTGCATTTTCTATGCTTTGTGGTTACTGAAATGCTCCCTGAGACCAAGGCTTTTGCACGCCCTGAGTGCTGATCAGTAGGAGATGTCAACTTATTCCGGAGCAGAATCTCTTATCTAGTGGAGCTGGAATCAAGATGGACAGTGCTACTTGCAGCATAATTATTGTGCTGAAATTCTCCATTAGGCAGGCAAAGTACTAGCACATGGAACTACTACCAAGTAATATAAGCACCCAAGTTCTTTTATAGGGGAAATGAGCCAATTCCGGTCTCAGAGAATATATCTGGCTTTTCAAAGTAGCCAATGCATGCGAATTCGTTATGTTTATATTTTCATACTTGTGGAAGATCTATAATTGCTCATCGTACCATGAATGCGCACTATGCATAGTCTATTTCTGGGGCTTGTATGGGAAACGAATATTGATTCTTTCACTGATAACGAAACCCGACTTTTAAGGGCTAAGATTCTATATTCCTTCTGCCATAACAAAACCTGACTTTTATAGCATAAGATTCTGCCATGGAAAAAAGGATAAAAGAAAGTCAAGATAAGCATATACCTGCCACTTACATCTGGAATCCCGTCTTCTATGATTGAACTAGCATCTGATCATGTCTGCTTACTCTGTTTGCAAAGTTCCCCTTCTAATTTTAGGAACACTTGATGTGATCCTGCTATTATCGGGATACTATCATATGTAAACAATAATAATGACTACAAGTGCTTACAACAATATGAAAATAACACAATGTTTTGGATTTCAAATTAAGCTCAGTGTTACATACTACCATATCGGGAGGACTGGAGGAACCACTTTTTTTCCAAAGCGGACAATTTTATTAATGCATCCAGCTGATACAAATAAAGTAAACCTGACCTCTGCAACAACATGATGAACATAGTGTTGAGGATGCAAACAGCCATCGCGCACCACAACACTAAGGAAAAGAAAGAGGCCAAAAAGAGCAATACCCACAGCTCCTTCAAAGAAAATACCACCTGCACCTCTTAGCTTCATGGCAAAACTACCAGAACTACAGTTGGTGTAAGAATACCATACTTTAAAGATTTCAAAATATTCTGAGTGTTACATACAGCCATATTGGGGAGAACTATAAACCATATTTGGTGCATTTCAGCTCTTTCAGTTTTCCAAAGATTTTGTTACTATTACAGATCGTAAAGTAGCTTTTGATGGGAGTTGAGTTCTCAATTACACGAATTTCTCTTTCCAGAATGTGCACCAGGGATGTCCATCAGAGACACTAGTGCGCTTCCTTAAAGCTAGAGAGTGGCATGTAACTAATGCTCATAAAATGGTAAGGTCTTGGCTTATATTTTCCCCTACGTGATTAATGCTGAAGTAAATGTTCCATGGATAACTTCACTGATTAAGTATGTTTTGTTTTTGCTAGCTTGTGGATTGTTTGAATTGGAGGATACAAAATGAAATTGACAGTATACTGGAGGTGAGCAACCATTCTTCTGAGACACTCTTGCCTGTCTTAAGCCAGTTAAGTCGATTTTTCTGTTTACTTTTTCTTGTTATTGATCATCTGCATGTGTTGGACAATTGCAGAAACCTATAACCCCAGTAGACTTGTATAGATCGATACGAGAATCACAGCTTGTTGGGTTATCGGGATACTCAAAGGAGGTATATAGCTTTCTTAAGCCAATTATCTTTTATTTCCTTCCATTGTTGGGTCCTATCCTTTCACTTTTCTAGAACTTGTTTCATCATAATGTGTTTCCTAACATGCAACGTTCGACATAGCTAAACCTGATGTAGCTATTTGGTCCCTACTTCCAATGCTGTGCACCACTACTTATTTATATGGCTGTCTTTTGATACTGCTATACCCTTGAATTATCCGTTGCAGATAAGTTTCTGACGGATAGCATAAGATACGTTCACCTTCAAAAACATAAGATATGTCTATTGCACTAGTAAAGGATATGTATATCGAACAATCAGCGGTAACAAATTTGAGAAAGGGTCCAGATTTGAACTTCTTTGATCAGAAAATGTTTGGGAGATTGGCGTCTTAAACCCCTGATGACACGATTTTGCATTCTGAAACTATAGGTCTCTATGAAAACACTACCTTGGTAATTGTGGGTCTTTATGAGATACAAGTAATCGTGTTCAGACCATAATTAATTGTACTATAGATAACCTTCAAATTATTTAATACTCTAATTTTCCTTTGCATTTGCCAGGGCGTCCCAGTGTTTGCCTTTGGTGTTGGACAGAGCACATATGACAAAGCTTCGGTAATTGACCATATACTTCTTTTGCAAATCAGATGTTTTCACTTTCTCCCTGTGAATACAGTTCTGATGAGTGTTTAGTTTGTCAGCTTGCATCCATGTCAATTAAAGATAATTATCAAATTGCAATATTAATGGAATTGGAAATGTATTTCTACTGGATTATAGGCATGAAGATTCAATCTGTCGTTCTTTATGTGCTTTAGAATGATAGTATGTTGCATTTTCAGGTCCATTACTATGTGCAATCTCATATTCAGATCAATGAGTACCGTGATCGTATTATTCTGGTGAGTGTGCAACTAATCTTTACATGGCCAAGATCATCTAGTTCATTTGAGACTGAATAACACCTGCTTTCCTTGCTTATGTTCCATAGCCCATGGCGACGAAGAAGTTTAGACGACCTATAACCACCTGTATAAAGGTTCTTGATATGACTGGTCTGAAGTTGTCAGCACTGAGCCTATTGAAGGTATGACCTGCATGAACATGTCATATTTTTACGCTTCTATGGCTACATACAGAAGTGAAAAAATACATGGGTGTTTATGACATCCAAAGGTGACAGGGACAAGAACCGTTTTTTTAGAAAGCTAAATATTTGCATAAGATCTGCATGTTGTGTACGCTAGTCCATATTTATGATGCTATCTGTTGTTGGATTGCAGATTTTGACTGCAATATCTGCTGTCGATGAACTAAATTACCCTGAAAAGGCCGAGACCTATTATATTGTGAATGCTCCATATATATTCTCAGCGTGTTGGAAGGTATCATGCCTAAGATTTTCATTGTACCAGTAATTTAGTAATTTTTGTTTCGAAGACCCAATAGTAATTTGATTTTGTTACTAGGTTGTGAAACCTCTACTGCAAGAGAGGACAAGAAAGAAGGTCCATGTTTTGAGTGGTCGTGGGAAAGATGAGCTCCTAAAGGTAAGATTACTTGCTAGTGCTATTTTCATCACTCGTTGCTCATCAAGACATTACTGCACTCTAATTAAGCAAGAGAGATAAGAGAATGAGACCTCCATGGACCATTTATTTGGACTATGCAGATTATGGACCATTCCTCCATCCCCCATTTCTGTCGACGAGAGGGTTCATCAAAAGCTTCGTTGAGCAGCATCGATGACTGCTTCTCGCTCGACCACCCTTTCCACCAAGAGCTCTACCATTACATCGAGCAGCAGGCGCTGAATCAGGAACTCATCAAGCAGGGTTCTTTGCACGTAGACATCCCCGATCAAGACCCCGATGACGCCATGATTGTGGAGGTCATCCAGGCCGAGTTTCACAAGCTCGGTGAACAGAATGGGTCTGCCGATGGCGACCAAAAATAACGGTGTCCGTGATGTCAGCGGTGTGGCACGACAGATGTGTGTTGCTGTGATGAAACTGATGATCCATTTCGGTGTTTGCGATGTTTGCTTGACCAGCCTGCTGTTGTTTGTGGGGTGACCAGTTCCATGGTGCAAGACTGAGGTAGAAGAAGCAACCGATGTATACTAGATAGAAATAACCACCTATTCACCTGTTGTATACTTTGGCAATGTGCTGTCATATGTATGTCCTCTAAGCTAGGAGTAAATCATCCTGTAACATGGATGCAAAAATAATCTTGAGAGTACCATCCTTCAATCAGAAATAAATGGTGCATCTTGACCTTTGCCATCTGTTGCCACTTCCCAGCTTGGTTCCTGTGCTGATTCCTGTCTTGTGATGTACTTTAAGCTTCTGATACTTGCATTTCAGAAGATGTTGCAACTTAACTTACAAAGGACAAACACAGTTACACAATTACATATCAGTAAGTAGCATTCTAAAAAATGACTTGGATCGTCCAGTCCACTGCAATTCCACGGCCATTGATAGCCCTATGATGTAAGCTTCTGTGAGACGAGAGCCTTCTGGCAGCTGCTGCAGCAACGGTTGTCGCCGCTGTCGATGTTCTTGCTGTCCAGGTACCAGCCGGCGAGCATGTCGAAGACGAGACCAGCGCCGACACCGACGGCCAGGTCAATGGTGTAATGCCCTCTGCACGCAAGCAGCCTGACGAACTGCAGCAGGTTGAGCGTGTCGTAGAGCACCGCCAGCCTGCGCCGTCCCACGCGGCGCATGTCGATGGACGCGATCACCGCTCCGGCGACGTGCCCAGAATAGAAGAGGAAAAAGGACACGTTCCCCACGGGGAAGTCCATCCCGGAGCCCAGGAACTCCGCCGGCAGGGGCAGCTGCGTGGAGCACCCGAGCAGGCCACGGCAGGTGAACATCATGAGCGTGGCGATGGCGGCACGCGGCCGCTGCTCGGCGAGGACGGCCCACAGGATGTATGCGGCCTGCATCGCGACGAACACCTGCACATGAGAGGGTCGCATGTCACATTCAGCATGGATTCCGTCATGGCAACACTAGCAACTAGTGGCAATTGGAGCGGGGACCGGGTAGCTATCTAGCCAGATGCAGTATCTTATCAGGAAATCCATGGGTATGTGGAGAATGCATGACGATGATATTCTTGATCTTATCCGAAAAGTTGGATGGTAGTGGTTTTAGGGTGAGCTAGCTCACCCAACACCATTCATCAGTTTCTTGGTCCTTTGCTTTATGGCTACCAGCTAGTTTTGCTTCCCTCACCACCCGGAGCGAGGAAACAATTCACAAAGATTCACTTGTTGTCACAATACCAGAGCCTAGACATCATCATTCCTATAATTAAAGCAAGAGATGTTGATGTGCAACTGCCACCGATGCGTATTAAATTTTTTATCAATTGTATAAATAGGAGTGTACTAGTTCAAACTGGGATTAAACTGCTCCGCCGACAGCGGGTGTGAAAGTTCTACGGAAAATTTAGATGCAGGAGGTGGCAATGGTATGTTCGTGTAAAATGTGAGACAAATTGCATCTACAAAATACGAAAAGGAGAGCAAACTCTGCACGAAAAGACAAATGGTTACGTGAAATTCGTGAGCCTGTTCAGTTTCCACTTTCTGGTGTGCGTGGCTACAATGTAGCCTGTTCTGCTCAACGGAAAGCGCTGGTTGCCTTCACGTTTGGTCGATGAGAGGGTAACATCAAGAGGTCAAAAAGCAAAAGGGGAAAAATTGCTGGTGGAGCAGATGGGCAGATCGGCAGGAGCTAGGTTCATTCGCCGATCAGATCTAGGCATGGCAGGGAAGTGCGCTCACCGTGTTGAGCGCAGCGAGGAGCGAGTTGAGCCAGGGGCGGGCGGCGATCCCGGCGTGCATGGCGGCGGTGGCGTGGAAGCCGAGGTCGAGCGGCGGCGCGGCGGCGGGGACCATGGGGATGGTGTACTCCACGCCCATGAAGAGCAGCAGCCCGCACGCGAACAGCGCCGGCAGCGGGTGCCGCCGCAGGATGCCGGCCACCCCGGACGGCGACAGCCAGTCCATCGGCCTCCTCCCGCCCGCCAGCCTCTCGCCGCCAGCGCCGTCCCCCATCGCGGCGCCGTCGGCCGGCAGCGGGTGGACCTTCTTGCCCTTGCCCGCGCGGCGGCGCGCGTCCGGCCCCGCGTGGCCGTTCGCGGCGGAGGCGGTGGCGGCGACCCGGTCGTTCGCGGCGGTCAGGCTGGGCGGCGGCATGCGCGCGAGGACGCGTCGGCTGGCCGCGGGGCGCGTGGGCGGTGGGCCGTTTTCAGCGCGGGTGCGCGTGCGCGCGCGTGAGTGACGCGGTCGGTGGTGGGAATTTTCTCTTTTCTTTCGTCCGATTGGATTGGCGGATTTCCCACCTTGAGATTCGCGGTGCTTTTGTAAGCGTTTTTTTCTCTCCGACGGCTGCGGCGCGTGGCGGAGGTCCCGAGGAAAGAGAGAGAGGCGGGTGTTTAATGCAGAGGCCCGGCGGTTTAATACTAGCCACAATAGGTAGTACTCTCTCTCTTCCTAAATATTTGTCATTTTAGAGCCTGCGAACACGTCCGGAGTTAAAGCATCTCCAGCCGTTGGTCCAGGTGGCTCCAAAAATCGCCGCCTGGTGGCGAACCGGCGCTAAAATCGGCCACAGGGTAATTGGGTTCCCAGCCGACGCCCCCAGGTCGGCCCCGTGCGCCTGTTTTAAACTTTTTTGAATATTAATTCGACTAAAATTCGGCAAATAGGACAAAATATTCGGCGAAACAGTAATACTCCGGCGAACTGAAATAGCTTTTTACATAGATAAAATACTTAGAAAAAAATACACAAGAGGCCGCGACTACGGGCCGAATAACACGCTGAGAGAGGCGAAGTCGCCACCGTCGCTGTCGCCGTCGTTGTCCTCGTCGTCCTTCTCCTCCTTCACGCGGCCGCCCTTGCTGGACCCCTGCCCGGGGTCGCCCCGGCGGACCGGTGGAGGCGCGTCGTCGTCGTTGTTGTTGTCGAGGACAATGACGCCTCCCTCGTCGCGGCCACGGCGCCGAGCGACGAACTGGCGAGGCGTTGGCGCTCCAGCTCCGTCCGCGCCCACTTCAAGGCCGACGTGTCGTCGAGCTCCGTCTTCACGGCAGCGAGCCATGGCTTCGTCTTCACGGCGGCGAGACCCGACTCCGTCTTCGGCTTGACGACGCGGGGAGGAGCCGAGGAGGAGGCACGCCCGCCCTCATTGATGACGATGCCGGCGTTGCGGGTGCGCCGGTCGAGCGGCGTCATTGCGGGCTCGGGCTCGGCCTTGGCCTTGACGCTGAACAGCGCCGTCGACCCGGAGGAGTGAGAGAAGGAGCGGGAGGAGGAAGAGGAGGAGCCAGCCCTCCTCGGCATCGATTGGCCGCCGCTCCGGCGGGGGACCGGGGCGGCAGGGTACGTCAACGGCGGCTCGTTGCCGCCCTCGAGATGCTGGAGGACGGCGTGGAGCGTGCGGCCGGGGGTGCCACACCACAGGCGGCGGTCGTCGCTGTTCTTGGTCCCTCGCACCCCTAACGCGTTGTTGGTGGAGGCCAGCCGCTGCACCTGCCGGCGCTGGAAGTAAGCTACCCACACCTCGTGGTTGCCGGCGGCGTACTGCGGGAGGGCCCGCTGCTCCTCCGTCAGCGACGCCCGCACGCGGTCGACCTCGTCGGCGAAGTAGTCGGCGCGCGTGGTGACGTCGGGCAGCGAGGGGATGGGGACGCCACCGGCGCTGAGCTTCCACCGCCCCGGGGCGCGCATGTCGGGAGGCGTCGGGACGTTGGCCTAGAACACCAAGTGGGCTTCCCACTTGTGGAACGAGTGGCTGCCGAAGGCATTGGCCACCGCCCCATCGCTAGGGAACCTCTCGCCCATCGTGGCGGCTGGGCATGGGGAGAGAGGGGAGGAGCATCGGCGACGGTTACGCACGGGGAGAGAGAGGAAGAGCTCGGCGGCTGTGGGCGGGGTGTGGCCACAAGCGAGGGGAGGCGCTACTTTATAGCGGCCGAGGGTGGGCGCCGTGTGTATGCGTGGCGGGAGGGGGCGTTGTTGCGCCGCCCATGAAGAATCAATGGAAGGCTGACTGGCGGCGGCCTTGGCATTGATTTCCCGCGGGAAACCGAGATGGGGGTCGCTGACTCGGTGGGCCTATGACGCCCCTGATTCAATCGTACACTAATCATACACGTAAATGTGTACGATCAAGATCAAGGACTCACGGGAAGATATCACAACACAACTCTAGACATAAATTAAAATAATACAAGCTTTATATTACAAGCCAAGGGCCTCGAGGGATCGAATACATAAGCTTGAATACACAAGAGTCAGCGGAAGCAACAATATCTGAGTACAGACATAAGTTAGACAAGTTTGCCTTAAGAAGGCTAGCACAAAAGCAACAACGATCGAAAAGGCAAGGCCTCCTGCCTGGGAGCCTCCTAACTACTCCTAGTCGTCGGCGGTCTCCACGTAGTAGCAGGCATCGGCAGTGGCATCTGGCTCCTGGGCTCCGACATCTGGTTGCATCAACCGGAAAGGAGAAGAAAGGGGCAAAAGGGGGAGCAAAGCAACCATGAGTACTCATTCCAAAGTACTCGCAAGCAAGGATCTACACTACATATGCATCGGTATCAATGAAAAGGGGTGTATCTGTGGACTGAACTACAGAATGCCAGAAGAGAAGGGGGAACCTAGCCTATCGAAGACTAGCATCTTCTGAAAACCACCATCTTGCAGCAACAGAGGAGTAGAGTTAGCATAAATGTAAAGTAGTAGTAGTGTTATCAACCTCGGCCAGAGATCCTTTCTCGACTCCTTGCGAGAAAGCAATCCCAGAGCCATACTATCCATTTCTCATCTCAAGTATCCAGTTCTAGTTGTATCGATCGGGATACAACTCCAAGTGTCCGTTACCATAGGACAGGCTATCGATAGATGTTTTCTTCCCTGCAGGGATGCACCAACTTACCCACCACGCTTGATTAACTCCGACCGAACACACTTTCCTGGGTCATGCCCGGCCTCGGCCAAACAATACGCCGCAACCCGACCTAGGCTTAATAGAGAGGCCAGCATGTCGGACTAAACCTATGCCCCCAGGGGTCTTGGCCATCGCCCCAGGAACTCCTACATGTTGCGTGGGCGGCCGGTGAGCAGACCTAGCTACCACCTTAAAAAGCCAGGAGCTTACCAGTCCAACCTGGCGCGCGCCGCTTAGTCGCTGACGTCTAATAAGCTTCGGCTGATGCATACGATGCAGAACGCCCATACAATGCCCACGTGATGGTTAGTGCTATCAGGCCAGAGGCCCCTCGGATCAAATATCCAAACCGTTATTGCATTGGCAGTGCGGTCATGAGCAGAGACTCACGAAAGATGTGACCCCGTCGCCCCGTCTCGAGTACTTGCGGCAAGGGCTAAGAATGCCCGGCCACGCCTCGTAAGTATCTCGCGGGCACCTTCCAGGTCAACCCGACTCCACATCACTCGCTATTAAGCTCGCACGGGTACCCCTCAGGGCCGACCCGTCTTTAGTAACATGGCTCAGTGTAAAGTCATAGTAACCATAGTAACTGTGTGTCTAACACCAAGGGGGGAAACCCGAGGAATCACCCCCGGTGAATTCCACTCGATGTTATCATCAGGGTGAACGTAAGAGGATCCACCCTCGAGGTTCACACTTGAGGGGTTGCACAACAGAGCCGTCACGGAAGTGGTTAAGGTGGAAATCACCCTCGATGACCTCGACCGTATAGCTACACTACAGAGATCTCATCAGGAGTGATGTAAGTGGTTCCACCCTCGGCACTCGATGGTAACTCTACAGAGTTGTACAACTAAGGGAGGATGATGTGTGGTGTCGGAGCCTGGACGTCGATCACATTGATCGAGTCATCAAACATAAAGCGAGGCATCTGGGACAAGGTGGGGTCACTGATGGATCTCTAACCAACCTATACTAAGCAGTTTAGGATAAGCAGGTAAGGTATGAAAGCAGGTAACAAAAACAAGCTATGCATCAGAGTAGGATCATACAGAAAGCAGTAGCAGTTCTAATGCAAGCATGAGAGGGAAAGAAATGGGCGATATCGGAATGCTCAAGGAGGGTTTGCTTGCCTAGAAGCTCTGTTGAAAAGGAAGAAGGCTCGTCAGAGACGTAGTCGATCACAGGGGCGGCATCGGTCTCGGGGTCTACCTAAGAGAAGAGGGGGAAGAACAGTAAATACAAAGCAAACAGATGCATCACTAAGCATTACATGATGATAGGCAGAGCTAGGTTTGTCCTAATGTAGTACTACACGTTGCACATGGAGGGGATAAACATCCGAGGATGAATCCCCGGCGTTAGACGAATTCCGGATAGGTGGAAGAGGGGGAACGGTTCCATGTTCAGCATGCTAGGGGCATGTGACAGATGAAAGGACCGCGTATTTGGATTCGTTGGATTTTTCTGAGCAACTTTCATGTAGAAAACATTTTTCATCCGAGTTACGGATTAATTTCTATGATTTTCTAAAGATTTAAAATTTTCCAGAATTAATTAAATTAATAGAAATGGAATATGATGTCAGCATGAAATGTTGATGACATCAGGAGTCAAAAGAGCGGCTGACCAGGTCAAACCTGACCAGTGGGGCCACTCGGACCCACATGTCAGCCTCTGTTAGCTTAACAGTGGATTAAACTAATTTAACAGGCTAATTAGAGGGCTGGGCCCCTGGTGTCAGCGACTAACTAACAATTAAAACTAATTAACAGATTTATTTATGTATAAAACGTTTTAAACAAGTGGGGGCCACATGTCAGCCTCACTGGGCAGCCCAGTCAGTAGTTGACTGGGTCAACCCGGTCAACTGGGCCACCCGGGCCCACTGCTCAGCGACCTAGGGGCGGGGCCCACTGTGCCACGTCGGCGTCGGCCAGAGACGCGCCGGAGATGGCTCCGGCGAGCCAAAACGCGGCGGCCGAACGCTGGAGCAGCTTGGGTTTTCGCCCTGGTGCACCAAAACGCGTGGTTCTACTTGTGTTTGAAAGCTGAGGCTGCCGCGCATCGAGTGGTGCCTCTGGACCGACCGGAGATGGCCGGAGCAGGGAGCTGCAACATCGCCGGTGGTGGTGACCTACGGTGGCTCGGCGGAATCGAAGACCTAGCGCGCGTGCGAGCGATCTAAAGCATCGGCCGCACCATTGGGGTGCCCCAAGCACAACGGTGTGCTCGGACGGCCATGAACACGAGGAAAGCTACGGCGGCGAGCTCATCTGCGGCGACCGAAGCACGGCAACAGCAGGAGCTCGGTTGGGCGGCGTGTGCGAGAAAAAGGAGAAGGAGGGGAAGCAGGGGAGCTCACCGTGCGGCGCAAGACAGGCCGTTGACGGGTTAGTAGCTGCAGGGGTAGCCGAAATCGAGGGATCTCGTCAGCGACAGAGGCGGAAGGGGGCGAGGTCGTGCGACGTCAGCGGTGCTTCCCAGCTCCACCTGAGGGTACCAGACGACGGAGTCGACCCCGGCGGAGCTCACCGATAGAGTCAGCAGGCGCGAGGCTGCCGGTGGCCGCAACAATGACGAAGGGCGGCGGCGATGGCGCTCGGAGGTGGATGGAGAACAAGGGGGAGAGGCAACGCGCATGTGGAGAGGGTGAGGGGATTCTGGGAGTGGGTGGAGGTAGGTGGGGAAGGACTCGAGGAGCCGAAGGGGAGGCGCGGGGCCTTATCCCCTCGTCGGAGCCGGCGAGGTGGTCCGGCGGCGACCGCGCCCGCGGTCGCTTGAACAGGAAGTCGACCGGGGGAGCGTAGGGGGGGGGGCTGGGCTGGTTCGGTGGGTTATGTGGGCCGGCCCAGGTGGGTTCGGTCCAGGGAGGGGGTTGCTCTTTCCTCTCCCGTTTCTTTTATTTTTCTCTTTTTCCAGCAGCTTTTTCTTTTTCTTTTTAGCCAATAATGACTTTGCAAAAATATGCCAATGGCCAAAACAATTCCAATGAATTAAAGTGCATTGCCACAAAAAAAATTGGGGCCTTTAGGAGTTGTCCAAGAATTTTTAGAAAATGAAAAGGACATCTTATATACTACTGGACCAGATAATAAATTCCCTTGGGGCAATTTGGGAATTCCAAAAATGTTGGCTTCAACATGACAAATATCTAGGGATTATTTGCCATAGGATGAACTATTTTATTTGCATGAAAGAAGAAGCAAATATTTGACATGCAATTTGAATTTGAATTTGAAGCAGATTTTGGACAAGTGGCATTTTGGCATGATATTCTGATGACATGACCTTCATTAGGGGGAGATTACTGTAGTGCGATGCCGGGGATGTTACAAATCTCCTCCACTACAAGAAATCTCGTCCCGAGATTTAAGTGCGGAAGTAAAGAGTAACTTCGGGAGAACTGACCCTTATAGGGTTAATTATCTCGTGAACAATTCAGGGAATGTGACAGAAGTATCTCTCGAGTTGAAATTTAAGAAAACGTCGAGAGCAAAATATGAAGGTACAATAAGAAGTTTCAAGCGAATGGACAAACGATCGATACTTGAACAAAGTGTGAGAAGGGTTCAGAGCATCGGGAATAGATCATCTCTCGGAGGGTGGCTCGTGATAACACACAAAGCCAAGAGCATAAGATACTTCGGCATAAAGGATATACAGGAGAGTCACGTTCCGATCCTGTGGAACTCTGGGTTATGGGCCCACCATGTGGGTTAAAATAGAAGGAGCGATGACATCTCGCACGGTCATGATAGCAAGGCATGTCGGAGGGTATCCTGTCAGTTATGTCGGCAACAACGTCGGTACCAAGGGCGAGGGACGAAGAGAACCATTTTCCTGCTCGTTGAACGAGGCGGGCCATTAGGCAAAGTTCTCTTCCATCGGTGGCTACCGGAATGTCATCAACAATAGTGACAGGGTCTTACTAACAGAGTGATACAACGAGGTGTTTACATAAGCAGGGAATACTACTGCTTATATAATATAGATCACAATAAGGTTTAAACAAACCAATGGAAAGGAAAATGTAACTATCAGATTAAACAGAACAATGGAAAGGAAAATGTGTTTTAAACACATATTTCAGGGGTATATCCTTCCCAAGGACAAGCAGAGCATGATATCCATGACAGGATAGAAGTATAAAACCGTTTAGGTAAGGGGAAAGAAATTTCTTGACATTACCCATACAACGGTGTTTGGATAATTGATAAAGAAAATCTAGTATCGTGCTTCAAATGTTCTTATTGGAGATCGATTACCACAGACATGCTTCGAGATAGCATTGACATGGTTTCAAGCAAAGGTCGGACTTTGGATACACCAAGGATCCATCAGAAACAACTTAGAAAATAAGTCATACAATTTTAGCAGGGAAAAGATGAGGGTGTGGCCGACAGGCTCAGCCACAATCCATCGACATGCCAAAAAGGATGTATTTCCAAAATTATATGAACAAGTTTGTGTTGGGGAAGGCAAGAATGTTGTCGATGATAACATAAATCATTGAGGGGAAGGATTGTATTTCTCATCATGAATTCGATTGATGTCTTGGAAAAGCTCAGAATGTTGATGATGATCATGACACATTTGTCGAGAGATTTCATGAAGATGTAATCGATCGGCGATGACATCCAGTCAAAGGAATGATGAAGCGAAAGGTTATTGGAACCATCGATACGACACAAACTCGAAATTAAGCTTGTTGTTCAAGGCGAAATGATAAGATGAGGAAGATTGACGTAAGCTTAGCTCATCGTCGGAAGTTGCTCCGAGCATAAGGACCAGGTAGCACAGTTAAAAGTTGACATGATAAAAATATAGTCGATCAGGCTAGGAATGATGTGATGGGGTATAAAGCTTCCCCGTATCAAGTACTAAGTGTAATGTCAGAAGGTAAATCAGAGTAGAGGTTGGACGGGGGGAAATGATTTGCAGAGGATAAGAAATTTTAACTTACCCAGTAAATGGGATCAAGGAGGAAATATGGTCAGGACCATAACTACAAGGGATCCAATTCACGATACCGGAAGAATTATTCAAAGGATTAAATATCCTTGCAAGAAGCTTTCATGATAAGTTTCACACTGTGTCTGTGGGCATGAACACAAAGGTTCAGGGTCGACTCCCACTTCTACAATGCATAACCTTTCATTTTACTTCTCTCTCTTAATGAAGCTGTAGTATTGAAATTTTATCTGACGAAAAGCCAGTAGAGTATAACCCGCATAACTTTCGAGTTCACACAGATTAGGGAAGGCATAGGTTCAACCCATCGGGGCATCTTAGGAACATATATCATAACTTTCAAGAATAAATAACACAAGCTCGGTAGTAGAGAATGCTTGAGAAAGCGGAGGATACAAGTTACCAAAAGCATTATGTATCCAAGGAAAGGCTCACAAGCTTATTGAATATGAAGGACGTTGTCAGATAAAATCCGAAAAAGGGGGTCTGGTGGTCCACAAGGGATCTGATGTGAGCATCAGTACTCAACCAGAGGAAGAAAGAATGCAAGGAGATCAGATTATAGAAACAAGTGACTAACTCAAAGCTCAATTGCAAAGGAATTAAGAATTCCAAGACAGGGGATCAGAAGCAATGCTCTGATTAGGGATGGATAGGTAGAATAGCCTTAGGGGTACAATCGATGGCGATTTGATTGGTCGAGATCCAGCTCATGTTAAAATGGCGTCTGAGCCGGAAGGATGAATTCTAGGATCTGATTGAGGATTGCGAGCATTCGCAACATATTGTATCAACGGACTCAAAATGATAATGACAAAGGCTGACAATAAGATTACTAGACTTATGGTTTTAACCATAATGCAAGCAAGTAAGAAATTCAAGAACAATAGGCTATTGAGGATTTTCACAAGAACAAATGGTATTGCGAATACTTTTGTGAAGTACATGAATCAACTGAGGATGAGCGGATACTCGATAGGTGCACAAAGTTATCCGTGGGGGTATTCAGATGACAAGGAACTGCAAGGCAGTAAGCTCAAAGGATTCTCCGAAAAAGGAGAGCAGTTCAGGGCATCTTGTAATAACAAGATCAACAAGGAATGATTTTATGAATGACAAGTGTATGTAGTTATCCATGCGGATATATCGGTGGTAGGGAACTGCAAAGAAGTGGGCACAGGGTCTCGGGACTCATGGAGGAGTATCTTCCGAGTCTTCTGATGAAACAGCCGGTCATCTGTGGTGAAGGGGCTCTCCGGGATGAAGTGGTTACGAGAACCTAATGTCAAGTTAGTAAAAATTTAACCCGAATGGAAGAGAGATCAGAGTCCCAGATTATAGACGAGGAGTAAAAGATTCTAATACCACCCAATGGTGACGTGGGCCCGTAGGCCACACAGCCATGTTAGTAAAAGTTTTTTGTAGTGACTAGACTCGACTTCGACCAAGCAGTTGGAAAAGGGGGCTACCTATAGGCAGTCGGCTCTGATACCAACCTGTGACGCCGCCGATTCAATCGTACACTAATCATACACGCAAATGTGTATGATCAAGATCAAGGACTCACGGGAAGATATCACAACACAACTCTAGACACAAATTAAAATAATACAAGCTTTATATTACAAGCCAGGGGCCTCGAGGGCTCGAATACATAAGCTCGAATACACAAGAGTCAACGGAAGCAACAATATCTGAGTACAGACATGAGTTAAACAAGTTTGCCTTAAGAAGGCTAGCACAAAAACAACATCGATCGAAAAGGCAAGGCCTCCTGCCTGGGAGCCTCCTAACTACTCCTGGTTGTCGGTGGTCTTCACGTAGTAGTAGGCACCCTCGGGGTAGTAGTAGTCATCAGTGGCATCGTCTGACTCCTAGGATCCGTCATCTGGTCGCAATAATCGGGTATGGGAGAAAAAGAGGTAGCAAAGGAACCGTGAGTACTCATCCAAAGTACTCACAAGACTTACATCAGATTTAAACTAAGTATGCATCTGTATCAAAGGAAATGGGCTGTATCTGTGGACTAAACTGCAGAATGCGAGAAGAGAAGGGGAAAGCCTAGCCTATCAAAGACTAGCATCTTCAGGCATCTTGCAGCATATAGAAGAGTATAGATCAACATAATGTAAAGTAGTAGTGTTATCAACCTCGGCCAGAGATCCTTTCTCGACTCCCTGCAAGAAAGCAATCCCAGAGCCATACTATCCATTTCTCATATCCATTTCTCATCTCAAGTATCCAGTTCTAGTTGTATCGATCGGGATACAACTCCAAGTGTCTGTTACCGTAGGACGGGCTATGGATAGATGTTTTCTTCCCTGTAGGGGTGCACCAACTTACCCACCATGCTTGATTAACTCCGGCCGGACACACTTTCCTGGGTCATGCCCGACCTCGGCCAAACATTACGCCGCAACCCGACCTAGGCTTAATAGAGAGGCCAGCACGCTGGACAAAACCTATGCCCACAGGGGTCTTGGGCCATCACCCCGGGAACTCCTGCACGTTGCGTGGGCGGCCGGTGAGCAGACCTAGCTACCTCCTTAAAAAGGCAGGAGCTTACCAGTCCAACCCGGCGCGCGCCGCTCAGTAGCTGACGTCTAATAAGCTTCGGCTGATGCATACGATGCAGAACACCCATACAATGCCCACGTGATGGTTAGTGCTATCAGGCCAGAGGCCCCTCGGATCAAATATCCAAACCGTTATAGCGTTGGCAATGCGGTCACGAGCAGAGACTCACGAAAGACGTGTCCCCGTCGCCCCGTCTCGAGTACTTGCGGCAAGGGCTAAGAATGCCCGACCATGCCTCGTAAGTATCTCGCGGGCACCTTCCAGGTCAACCTGACTCCACATCACTCGCTATTAAGCTCGTGCGGGTACCCCTCAGGGCCGACCCGTCTTTAGTAACATGGCTCAGTGTAAAGTCATAGTAACCATAGTAACTGTGTGTCTAGCACCAAGGGGACAAAACCCGAGGAATCACTGTTGGAAATATGCCCTAGAGGCAATAATAAATTGGTTATTATTATATTTCCTTGTTCATGATAATCGTTTATTATCCATGCTAGAATTGTATTGATAGGAAACTCAGATACATGTGTGGATACATAGACAACACCATGTCCCTAGTAAGCCTCTAGTTGACTAGCTCGTTGATCAATAGATGGTTATGGTTTCCTGACCATGGACATTGGATGTCATTGATAACGGGATCACATCATTAGGAGAATGATGTGATGGACAAGACCCAATCCTAAGCCTAGCACAAAGATCGTGTAGTTTGTATGCTAAAGCTTTTCTAATGTCAAGTATCATTTCCTTAGACCATGAGATTGTGCAACTCCCGGATACCGTAGGAGTGCTTTGGGTGTGCCAAACGTCACAACGTAACTGGGTGGCTATAAAGGTACACTACAGGTATCTCCGAAAGTGTCTGTTGGGTTGGCACGAATCGAGACTGGGATTTGTCACTCCGTGTAAACGGAGAGGTATCTCTGGGCCCACTCGGTAGGACATCATCATAATGTGCACAATGTGATCAAGGAGTTGATCACGGGATGATGTGTTACGGAACGAGTAAAGAGACTTGCCGGTAACGAGATTGAACAAGGTATCGGGATACCGACGATCGAATCTCGGGCAAGTATCGTACCGATAGACAAAGGGAATTGTATACGGGATTGATTGAATCCTTGACATCGTGGTTCATCCGATGAGATCATCGTGGAACATGTGGGAGCCAACATGGGTATCCAGATCCCGCTGTTGGTTATTGACCGGAGATTCATCTCGGTCATGTCTGCATGTCTCCCGAACCCGTAGGGTCTACACACTTAAGGTTCGATGACGCTAGGGTTATAGGGAAAGTATGTACGCGGTTACCGAATGTTGTTCGGAGTCCCGGATGAGATCCCGGACGTCACGAGGAGTTCCGGAATGGTCCGGAGGTAAAGATTGATATATAGGAAGTATGGTTTTGGCCACCGGAAGTGTTCCGGGCATCACCGGTAGTGTACCGGGACCACCGGACGGGTCCGGGGGTCCACCAGGTGGGGCCACCAGCCCCGGAGGCCTACATGGGCCAATAGTGGGAAGGGACCAGCCCCTAGGTGGGCTGGGGAGCCTCCCACCAAGGCCCAAGGCGTCCTCAAGAGGAGAGGGGGCAAACCCTAGGCGCAGATGGGCCCTAAGGCCCACCCTAGGTGCGCCCCCCTTTCTCCCCTTGGCCGCCTCCCAGATGGGATCTGGGGGCTGCTGCCACCCCTAAGGAGGGAACCCTAGGTGGGGGCGCAGCCCCTCCCCTCCCCCTATATATATTTGAGGTATGGGGCTGCCCAACACAGGTGATTTGCTCTCCCTGTTGGCGCAGCCCTACCCCTCTCCCTCCTCGTCTCTCGTAGTGCTTGGCGAAGCCCTGCTGGAGTCCCGTGCTCCTCCACCACCACCATGCCGTCGTGCTGCTGCTGGATGGAGTCTTCCCCAACCTCTCCTTCTCCCCTTGCTGGATCAAGGCGTAGGAGACGTCATCGGGCCGTACGTGTGGTGAACACGGAGGTGCCGTCCGTTCGGCACTGGGATCATCGGTGATTTGGATCACGACGAGTACGACTCCATCAACCCCGTTCACTTGAACGCTTCCGCTTAGCGATCTACAAGGGTATGTAGATGCACTCTCCTTCCCCTCGTTGCTAGATTACTCCATAGATTGATCTTGGTGATGCGTAGAAAATTTTGAATTTCTGCTACGTTCCCCAACAGTGGCATCATGAGCTAGGTCTATGCGTAGTTTCTATGCACGAGTAGAACACAAAGCAGTTGTGGGCGTCGATTTTGTCAATTTACTTGCCGTTACTAGTCTTATCTTGATTCGGCGGCATCGTGGGATGAAGCGGCCCGGACCGACCTTACACGTACTCTTACGTGAGACTGGTTCCACCGACTGACATGCACTAGTTGCATAAGGTGGCTAGCGGGTGTCTGTCTCTCCCACTTTAGTCGGATCGGATTCGATGAAAAGGGTCCTTATGAAGGGTAAATAGAAATTGGCATATCACGTTGTGGTTTTCGCGTAGGTAAGAAACGTTCTTGCTAGAAACCTATAGCAGCCACGTAAAAACTTGCAACAACAATTAGAGGACGTCTAACTTGTTTTTGCAGCATATGCCTTGTGATGTGATATGGCCAAAAGGATGTGATGAATGATATATGTGATGTATGAGATTGATCATGTTCTTGTAATAGGAATCACGACTTGCATGTCGATGAGTATGACAACCGGCAGGAGCCATAGGAGTTGTCTTAATTTATTTATGACCTGCGTGTCAACATAAACGTCATGTAATTACTTTACTTTATTGCTAAAGCGTTAGCCATAGTAGTAGAAGTAATAGATGACGAGACAACTTCAAGAAGACACGATGATGGAGATCATGGTGTCATGCCGGTGACAACGATGATCATGGAGCCCCGAAGATGGAGATCAAAAGGAGCAAAATGATATTGGCCATATCATGTCACTATTTGATTGCATGTGATGTTTATCATGTTTTACATCTTATTTGCTTAGAACGACGGTAGCTTAAATAAGATGATCCCTCACTAAAATTTCAAGAAAGTGTTCCCCCTAACTGTGCACCGTTGCGAAGGTTCGTTGTTTCGAAGCACCACGTGATGATCGGGTGTGATAGATTCTAACGTTCGAATACAACGGGTGTTGACGAGCCTAGCATGTACAGACATGGCCTGGACACATGCGAAACACTTAGGTTGACTTGACGAGCCTAGCATGTACAGACATGGCCTCGGAACACGGAAGACCGAAAGGTCGAGCATGAGTCGTATAGAAGATACGATCAACATGAAGATGTTCACCGATGTTGACTAGTCCGTCTCACGTGATGATCGGACACGGCCTAGTTGACTCGGATCATGTTTCACTTAGATGACTAGAGGGATGTCTATCTGAGTGGGAGTTCATTAAATAATTGATTAGATGAACTCAATTATCATGAACATAGTCTAAATTGTCTTTGCAAATATGTTGTAGATAAATAGCTCACGTTGTAGCTCCCTGTTTCAATACGTTCCTAGAGAAAGATTAAGTTGAAAGATATTGTAAGCAATGATGCGGACTAGGTCCGTAGTCCGAGGAGTGTCCTCACTGCTACACAGAAGGCTTACGTCTTTGATGCACCGCTCGATGTGCAAACCCCTACAACGTCGTCTGTGGATGTTGTGAACACCTGACAGACACATCCTGATGACTACTTGATAGTTTAGTGCACCATACTTTACGGCTTAGAATCGGGATTCCAATGACGTTTTGAACGCCATAGAACATATGAGATGTTCCAAGAGCTGAAATTGGGATTTCAGGCTCATGCCCGTGTTGAGAGGTGTGAGACCTCTGACAAGTTCTTTTGCCAACAAGATGGAGGAGAATAGCTCAGCTAGTGAGCATGTGCTCAGAATGTCTGGGTGCTACAATCACTTAAATCAAGTGGGAGTTAAACTTCCAGATAAGATAGTGATTGATAGAGTTCTCTAGCCACTATCACTAAGCTACTAGATCTTCGTGATGAACTATGACATGCAAGGGATGGAGTTGATCCCGGAGCTGTTCGCGGTGCTTAAGACCGCAAAAGGTAGAAATCAAGAAGGAGCATCAAGTGTTGATGGTTTAACAAGACCACTGGTTTCAAGAAGGGCAAGGGCTAGAAGGGAAACTTCATGGATGGCAAACCAGTTGCCGCTCCAGTGAAGGAACCCAAGGTTGAACCCAAACCCGAGACTAAGTGCTTCTATTGTAAGGGGAACGGTCACTGGTAGCGGAATTACCCCAAATGCATGGTAGATAAGAAGGCTGGCAACTTCAACAAAGTATATACGTGTTATTAATGTGTACCTCACTAGTACTCCTGGTAGCACCTGGGTATTGGATACCGGTTCAGTTGCTATTATTGGTGACTTGAAGCAAAAGCTACGGACTAAACGGAGACTGGCTAAGGGCGAGGTGACGATGTGTGTTGGAAGTGTTTCCAAAGTTGATGAGATCACCATCGCACGCTCCATCTGCCTTCGGGATTAGTATTGAACCTAGATAAATGTTATCAGGTGTCTACGTTGAGCATGAATATGATTAGATCATGTTCATTGCAATACGGTCATTCATTTAAGTTAGAGAATAATGGTTATTCTGTTTACATGAATGATACCTTTCATGGTCATGCACCCTATGTGAATGGTTCATTGAATCTCGGTCGTGGTAATACACATGTTCACGCCAAAAGATGTAGAGTTAATAATGATAGTACCACTTTCTCGTGGCACTGCCGCTTAGGTCATATTGGCGTAAGATGCATGAAGAAACTCCATGTCGATGGATGTTTGGAGTCACTTGATTTTGAATCACTTGACACATGCGAGCCATGCCTCATGGGCAGGATGACTAAGACCCCGTTTTCAGGTACAATGAAACGGGCAAGTGACTTGTTGGAAATCATGCATGCTGATGCGTGTGATCCAATGAGAATTGAAGCGTGCGGTGGATATCGCTATTTTCTCATCTTCACTGACGATTTGGGTAGATATAGGTATATCTACTTAATGAAGCACAAGTCTGAAACGTTTGAAAAGTTCAAGCGATTTCAGAGTGAAGTTAAGAATCATCATAACAATAAGATCATGTTCCTACGATCTGATCAAAAGGGGATTTTCTGAGTTATGAGTTTGGCAATCACTTAAGACATTGTGGAATTGTTTCACAGTTGAAGCCACCTGGAACACCACAAGGTAATGGTGTGTCCGGACGTCGTAATCGAACCCTATGAGATATGGTGCGATCTATGATGTCTCTTACCAATCTACCGTTTTCATTTTGAGGTTATGCGTTAGAGACAGCTGCATTCACTTTAGATAGGACACCATCTAAGTCCGTTGAGACGACGTCATATGAACATTGGTTTGGCAAGAAACCAAAGTTGTCGTTTCTTAATGTTTGGGGCTGCGATGCTTAAGGCTTCAGCCGGAGAAGCTCGAACCCAAAGCGGACAAACACATCTTCATAGGATACCCAAAGGTGACAGTTGGGTATACCTTCTATCTCAGATCCGAGGGCAAATTGTTTGTCGCTAAGAACGGGTCCTTTCTCGAGAAGGAGTTTCTCTCGAAAGAATTGAGTGGGAGGAAGATAGAACTTGATGAGGTTGTCGAACCTTTATTTCAACCAGAGAGTGATGCAACACAGAAAGATGTTTTCTGTGGCGCCTACGTCTGTTGAATAGGAAGTTAATGATAGTGATCATGAAGCTTCGGATCAAGTTGCTATCGAACCTCGTAGGTCGACAAGGATATGTACTACTCCTGAGTGGTACGGTAATCCTGTCTTAGATATCATGTTGTTAGACAACAATGAACCTACGAGCTATGGAGAAGCGATGGTGGGCCCGTATTCCGACAAATGGTTAGAAGCCATGAAATCCGAGATAGGATCCATATATCAGAACAAAGTATGGACTTTGGTGGACTTGCCCGATGATCGGCAAGCCATTGAGATAAATGGATCTTTAAGAAGAAGACGGACGTGGGCGGTAATGTTACCGTCTATGAAGCTCGACTTGTGGGAAAGAGTCTTTTCACAAGTTCAAGGAGTTGACTACGATGAGAATTTCTCACCCGTAGCGATGCTTAAGTCCGTCGGAATCATGTTAGCATTAGCTGTATTTTTCGATTATGAAATCTTACAGATGGATGTCAAAACAAGTTTTCTTACCAGTTTTCGTAAGAAAAGTTGTATGTGATACAATAAAAGGTTTTGTCGATCCTAAGGATGCTAAAAGGTATGCTGGCTCCAGCAATCCTTCTATGGACTAGAGCAAGCATCTCGGAATCGGAATATATGTTTTGATGGAGTGATCAAAGCTTTTAGGTTTATACAATGTTTGCTAGAAACTTGTATTTACAAGAAAGTGAGTGGGAGCACTACAACATTTCTGATAAGTATATGTGGATGACATATTGTTGATCCGAAATAATGTAGAATTTCTGGAAAGCATAAACGGTTGTTTGAAGAGTGTTTTTCAAAGGAAGACCTGGATAAAGCTGCTTACATATTGGGCATCAAGATCTATAGAGATAGATCAAGACGCCTGATGATACTTTCAAAGAACGC
Organism: Triticum aestivum; assembly: GCF_018294505.1. Lineage (NCBI taxonomy): Eukaryota > Viridiplantae > Streptophyta > Magnoliopsida > Poales > Poaceae > Triticum > Triticum aestivum. The sequence goes on along the minus strand of NC_057812.1, from coordinate 557,658,173 downwards.
ACACCTTGACATGTTTTTGAAGGAGTTCAAAATAGATCAGTCAAAGAAGGGGTTCTTACCTGAGTTGTAAGGTGTGAAGTTGAGTAAGACTCAAAGCTTGACCACGGCAGAAGAAAGAGGAAGGACGAAGGTCGTCCCCTATGCTTTTGTCATAGGCTCTATACGGCATGCCATGCTGAGTACCGCACCTGATGTGTGCCTTGCCACATGTCTGGCAAGAGGGTACAAAGGTGATCTAGGACTGGACCACCAGATAGCGGTCAAGATTGTCCTTAGAGGAATAAGGAAATGTTTCTCGGTTATGGAGGTGATAAAGAGTTCGACATAAAGAGTTACGTCGATGCAAGCTTAACACCTATCCGGATAGCTCTGAGTAGAGATACCGGATACGTATAATGAAGCAATAATTTGGAATAGCTCCAAGTGGAACGTGGTAGCAACATCTACGATATAAAGTTTTGCAAAATACATAGGGATCTGAATATGGCAAGACCCGTTGACTACAACCTCTCTCACAAGCATAACATGATCAAACCCAGAACTCAGGTTTGCAGTGACTGTTTATCACATAGTGATGTGAACTAGATCATTGAGTCTAGTAGACTCTTGGATGTTGGTCACATGGCGATGTGACCTGTGAGTGTTAATCACATGGCGATGTGAACTAGATTATTGACTCTAGTGCAAGTGGGAGACTGTTGGAAATATGCCCTAGAGGCAATAATAAATTGGTTATTATTATATTTCCTTGTTCATGATAATCGTTTATTATCCATGCTAGAATTGTATTGATAGGAAACTCAGATACATGTGTGGATACATAGACAACACCATGTCCCTAGTAAGCCTCTAGTTGACTAGCTCGTTGATCAATAGATGGTTACGGTTTCCTGACCATGGACATTGGATGTCGTTGATAACGGGATCACATCATTAGGAGAATGATGTGATGGACAAGACCCAATCCTAAGCCTAGCACAAAGATCGTGTAGTTCGTATGCTAAAGCTTTTCTAATGTCAAGTATCATTTCCTTAGACCATGAGATTGTGCAACTCCCGGATACCGTAGGAGTGCTTTGGGTGTGCCAAACGTCACAACGTAACTGGGTGGCTATAAAGGTACACTACAGGTATCTCCGAAAGTGTCTGTTGGGTTGGCACGAATTGAGACTGGGATTTGTCACTCCGTGTAAACAGAGAGGTATCTCTGGGCCCACTCGGTAGGACATCATCATAATGTGCACAATGTGACCAAGGAGTTGATCATGGGATGATGTGTTACGGAACGAGTAAAGAGACTTGCCGGTAATGAGATTGAACAAGGTATCGGGATACCGACGATCGAATCTCGGGCAAGTATCGTACCGATAGACAAAGGGAATTGAATACGGGATTGATTGAATCCTCGACATTGTGGTTCATCCGATGAGATCATCATGGAACATGTGGGAGCCAACATGGGTATCTAGATCCCGCTGTTGGTTATTGACCGGAGAGTCATCTCGGTCATGTCTGCATGTCTCTTGAACCCGTAGGGTCTACACACTTAAGGTTCGATGACGCTAGGGTTATAGGGAAAGTATGTACGCGGTTACCGAATGTTGTTCGGAGTCCCGGATGAGATCTCGGACGTCACGAGGAGTTCCGGAATGGTCCGGAGGTAAAGATTGATATATAGGAAGTATGGTTTTGGCCACCGGAAGTGTTCCGGGCATCACCGGTAGTGTACCGGGACCACCGGAGGGGTCCGGGGGTCCACCAGGTGGGGCCACCAGCCCCGGAGGCCTACATGGACCAATAGTGGGAAGGGACCAGCCCCTAGGTGGGCTGGGGCGCCTCCCACCAAGGCCCAAGGCGTCCTCAAGAGGAGAGGGGGTAAACCCTAGGCGCAGATGGGCCCTAAGGCCCACCCTAGGTGCGCCCCCCTCTCTCTCCCCTTGGCCGCCTCCCAGATGGGATCTGGGGGCTACTGCCACCCCTAGGGAGGGAACCCTAGGTGGGGGCGCAGCCCCTCCCCTCCCCCTATATATATTTGAGGTATGGGGCTGCCCAACACAGGTGATTTGCTCTCCCTGTTGGTGCAGCCCTACCCCTCTCCCTCCTCGTCTCTCGTAGTGCTTGGCGAAGCCCTGCTGGAGTCCCGTGCTCCTCCACCACCACCACGCCGTCGTGCTGCTGCTGGATGGAGTCTTCCCCAACCTCTCCTTCTCCCCTTGCTGGATCAAGGCGTAGGAGACGTCATCAGGCTGTACGTGTGTTGAACATGGAGGTGCCGTCCGTTCGGCACTGGGATCATCGGTGATTTGGATCACGACGAGTAGGACTCCATCAACCCCGTTCACTTGAACGCTTCCGCTTAGCGATCTACAAGGGTATGTAGATGCACTCTCCTTCCCCTCGTTGCTAGATTACTCCATAGATTGATCTTGGTGATGCGTAGAAAATTTTGAATTTCTGCTACGTTCCCCAACAATCACCCCCGGTGAATTCCACTCGATGTTATCATCAAGGTGAACATAAGAGGATCCACCCTCGAGGTTCACACTTGAGGGGTTGCACGACAGAGCCGTAACGGAAGTGGTTAAGGAGGAAATCACCCTCGATGACCTCGACCGTATAGCTACACTACAGAGATCTCATCAGAGTGATGTAAGAGGTTCCACACTCGGCACTCGATGGTAACTCTGTAGAGTCGTACAACTAGGGGAGGGTGATGTGTTGTGTCGGGGCTTGGACGTCGATCACGTTGATCGAGTCATCGAACATAAAGCGAGGCATCTGGGACAAGGTGGGTCATTGATGGATCTCGAACCAACCTATACTAAGCAGTTTAGGATAAGCAGGTAAGGTATGAAAGTAGGTAATAAAAACAAGCTATGCATCAGAGTAGGATCATACATAAAGCAGTAGCAGTTCTAATGCAAGCATGAGAGGGAAAGAAATGGGCGATATCGGGATGCTCAAGGAGGGTTTGCTTGCCTGGAAGCTCTGTTGAAAAGGAAGAAGGCTCGTCAGAGACGTAGTCGATCATAGGGGCGGCATCGGTCTCGAGGTCTACCAGAGAGAAGAGGGGGAAGAAAGAGTAAATACAGAGAAAACATATGCATCACTAAGCATTACATGACGATAGGCAGAGCTAGGTTTGTCCTAACGTAGTACTACATGTTGCAGACGGAGGGGATAAACATCCGAGGATGAATCCCTGGTGTTAGACGAATTCCGGACAGGTGGAAGAGGGGGAACGGTTCCATGTTCAGCATGCTAGGGGCATGTGACAGATGAAAGGACCGCGTTGGATTCGTTGGATTTTTCTGAGCAACTTTCATGTAGAAAACATTTTCATCCGAGTTACGGATTAATTTCTATGATTTTCTAAAGATTTAAACATTTTCTGAAATTAATTAAATTAACAGAAATGGAATATGATGTCAGCATGAAATGTTGATGACATCAGCAGTCAAAAGAGCGGCTGACCCGGTCAAACCTGACCAGTGAGGCCACTCGGACCCACATGTCAGCCTTTGTTAGCTTAATAGTGGATTAAACTAATTTAACAGGCTAATTAGAGGGGTGGCCCCCTGGTGTGAGCGACTAACTAACAATTAAAACTAATTAATAGATTTATTTATGTATAAAACGTTTTAAACAAGTGGGGCCCACATGTCAGCCTCACTGGGCAGCCCAGTCAGTAGTTGACTGGGTCAACCCGGTCAACTGGGCCACCCAGGCCCACTGGCCATCAACCTAGGGGCAGGGCCCACTATGCCACGTCGGCGTCGGTCGGAGACGCGCCGGAGATGGCTCCTGCGAGCCAAAACACGGCGGCCGAACGCTGGAGCAGCTCGGGTTTTCGCCCTGGTGCACCAAAACGCGTGGTTCTACTTTCGTTCGAAAGCTGAGGCTGCCGCGCATCGAGTGGTGCCTCTGGACCAACCGGAGATGGCCGGAGCAGGGAGTTGCAACGTCGTCGGCGGTGGTGACCTACGGTGGCTCGGCGGAATCAATGACCTAGCGCGCGTGCGAGCGATCTAAAGCATCAGCCGCACCATTGGGGTGGCCCGAGCAGAACGGTGTGCTCGGACGGCCATGACCACGAGGAAAGCTACAGCGGCGAGCTCATCTGCAGCGACCGAAGCACGGCAACAGCAGGAGCTCGGTTGGGTGGCGCGTGCGAGCAAAAGGAGGAGGAGGGGAAGCAGGGGAGCTCACCATGCGGTGCAAGACAGGCCGTTGACGGGTTAGTAGCTGCAGGGGTAGCCGAAATCGAGGGATCTCGCCGGCGACAGAGGCGGAAGGGGGCGAGGTCGTGCGACGTCAGCGGTGCTTCCCAGCTCCACCTGAGGGCATCGGACGATGGAGTCGACCCCGGCGGAGCTCACCGATAGAGTCATCGGGCGCGGGGCCGCCGTTGGCCGCAACAACGACGGAGGGCGGCGGCGATGGCGCTCGGAGGTGGATGGAACGAGGGGGAGATGCAACGTGCATGCGGAGAGGGTGTGGGGATTCTGGGAGTGGGTGGAGGTAGGTGGGGAAGGACTCGAGGAGCCGGAGGGGAGGCGCGGGGCCTTATCCCCTCGCCGGAGCTCGGGAGGTGGTCCGGCGGCGACCGCGCCCGCGGTCGCTCGAATAGGAAGTCGACTGAGGGAGCGTGGGGGGGGGAGGGGGGTTGGGCTGGTTCGGTGGGTTAGGTGGGCCGACCCAGGTGGGTTCGGTCTAGGGAGGGGGTTGCTCTTTCCTCTCCCATTTCTTTTCTTTTTCTTGTTCTCTTTTTTTCCAGCAGCTTTTGCTTTTTCTTTTTATCCAATAATGACTTTGCAAAAATATGCCAATGGCCAAAACAATTCCAATGAATTAAAGTGCACTGCCACAAAAAGTTTGGGGCCTTTAGGAGTTGTCCAAGCATTTTTAGAAAATGAAAAGGACATCTTATATACTGTTGGACCAGATAATAAATTCCCAGGGGTAATTTGGTAATTCCAAAAATGTTGGCTTCAACATGACAAATATCTAGGGATTTTTTGCCATATGATGAACTATTTTATTTGCATGAAAGAAGAAGCAAACATTTGACATGCAATTTGAATTTGAATTTGAAGCAGATTTTGGACAAGTGGCATTTTGGCATGATATTCTGATGACATGGCCTTCATTAGGGGGAGATTACTGTAGTGTGATGCTGGGGATGTTACAGGCCCCGCAGTTTGTTCGCGCCAAAATTGCTTTCCCCGGCGCCCCACCAGCGCGCCGGGTTGGCCCTGGGTCCGTCGGCGCTAGTTTTGGCCCAAACTGGCAAAAAACAAGCTCCTGAGGGCGCGACTGGGTCAATTTTTGGGCGCCGGCGCTAAAAAATCGTCTGGGGAGAGGGTTGTTGGGGACGCAGCTGGAGATGCTCTTATGAGGGGTGCCGGCCAGCCCGGTGGTTTGAGGCCCGTTTGAGAAAGGTTTGAATTGCCCAGTTGTAGATGCTCTAAGTCCCATGAGAATTTAGCTAAGCTATGAGATACCTTGTTTGCCTCTTGGACATAACAAAAAGGTTTTTACCAATTTAATGAGTACTTACCAAGTTGCTTCGTGATTTCAGGGTTCTCCGGGTTTGGAAAACGCAAAAGAAACGGAAGTAGAGGTTAACATGATTTCATCTCAATAACTGAAGCGAAACGCTTGCGTACGGCACGCCGGCCGAGTGATTCAGCTGGACGCACGATGCATGTAGGATGAAAACGTGATCCAACCGTGCACATGCGTCTGCGCCCTCTCCGCCACACGCCCCCGCCCCACCTCTCAACCTTATCCTCTTCCTTCCTTCACAGCGTTCCGCAGCACCTCCTCTGTCATAGCCCTAGCGAGCACTCCTCCCCTCTCACATCACGCGCAACTCCTCCATGGCGTGCTGCTCGCATGCGTCGTCACCCTGACAGTCTCAAGGTTTCTTGCGTGCTGCTATGATAGGGGGCCATAGCCCGCGAGCTCACAGGCTAGGGCGGCCATGGCTTATGAGCTTGGGGCAGGCGACGACTGAGGGCGACTACGAGCTGCTATGGTCGGTGCTGTCGCGTTTTTGCTACGGGGAGCAATCTCATCGGAGCAGCGAGCACCCAGAGACAACACCAGTGTTGCAACCTGCATTTGAGGAAGCTACTACCGGCGCGGCAAAAGCTTCAACCTGCGGGGACATATGCTGGAGCCGGCCATTTTCACAGCAAGAAGCTAAAACCATTGTCTCCAAAAGCTTCAATCGGCGTGACAAAAAGCTTCAATAGTGGTTGACAGACGCCGGGGCTGGCCACTGCCAACAGAAAAAAGCTTCAACCGGTGTCGCAAAAAGCTTCATCCATGACGACAGACGTTGGAGCTGGTGAAGGAAATATGCCCTAGAGGCAATAATAAAGTTATTATTTATTTCCTTATTTCATGATAAATGTTTATTATTTATGCTAGAATTGTATTAACCGGAAACATAATACATGTGTGAATACATAGACAAACAGAGTGTCACTAGTATGCCTCTACTTGACTAGCTCGTTGAATCAAAGATGATTAAGTTTCCTAGCCATAGACATGAGTTGTCATTTGATTAACGGGGTCACATCATTAGAGAATGATGTGATTGACTTGACCCATTCCGTTAGCATAGCACTTGATCGTTTAGTTTGTTGTTATTGCTTTCTTCATGACTTATACATGTTCCTATGACTATGAGATTATGCAACTCCCGTTTACCGGAGGAACACTTTGTGTGCTACCAAACGTCACAACGTAACTGGGTGATTATAAAGGTGCTCTATAGGTGTCTCCGAAGGTACTTGTTGGGTTGGTGTATTTCAAGATTAGGATTTGTCACTCCGATTGTCGGAGAGGTATCTCTGGGCCCTCTCGGTAATGCACATCACTTAAGCCTTGCAAGCATTGCAACTAATGAGTTAGTTGCGGGATGATGTGTTACGAAACGAGTAAATAGACTTGCCGGTAACGAGATTGAACTAGGTATTGAGATACCGATGATCGAATCTTGGGCAAGTAACATATCGATGACAAAGGGAACAACGTATGTTGTTATGCGGTTTGACTGATAAAGATCTTCGTAGAATATGTAGGAACCAATATGAGCATCAAGGTTCCACTATTGGTTATTGACCGGAGACATGTCTCGGTCATGTCTACATAGTTCTCGAACCCGTAGGGTCCGCACGCTTAAAGTTTCAGTGACGATTTGTATTATGAGTTTATATGTTTTGATGTACCGAAGGTTGTTCGGTGTCCCGGATTTGATCATGGACATGACGAGGAGTCTCAAAATGGTCGAGACATGAAGATTGATATATTGGAAGCCTATGTTTGGATATCGAAAGTGTTCCGGGTGAAATCGGGATTTTACCGGAGTACCGGGAGGTTGCCGGAACCCCCCAGGAGGTAAACAGGCCTTAGTGGGCCTTTACGAAGAAGAGGAGAGGTGGCCAGGGCTGGGTCGCGCGCCTCTCCCCCTAGTCCGAATAGGACAAGCAGAGGGGGGCGGCGCCCCCCTTTCCTTCTCTCCCTCCTCTTTCCCCCTCCCGAATCCTATTCCAACTAGGAAAATGGGGGAGTCCTACTCCCGGTGGGAGTAGGACTCCTCCTGGCGCGCCCTCTCCCTGGCCGGCCACACCCCCCTTGCTCCTTTATATACGGGGGCAAGGGGGCACCCCATAGACACAACAATTGATCAAGTTGATCTTTTAGCCGTGTGCGGTGCCCCCTCTACCATAGTCCACCTTGATAATACTGCAGCGCTGCTTAGGCGAAGCCCTGCGTCGGTAGAACATCAAAATCGTCACCACGCCGTCGTGCTGACGAAACTCTCCCTCAACACTCGGCTGGATCGGAGTTCGAGGGATGTCATCGGGCTGAATGTGTGCTGAACTCGGAGGTGCCATGCGTTCGGTACTTGATCGGTCGGATCGTGAAGACGTACGACTACATCAACCGCGTTGTGCTAACGCTTCTGCTTTCGGTCTACGAGGGTACGTGGACAACACTCTCCCCTCTCGTTGATGTGCATCACCATAATCTTGCGTGTGCGTAGGAATTTTTTTGAAATTACTACGTTCCCCAGCAGTGGTATCAAAGCCAGGTTTATGCGTAGATGTTATATGCACGAGTAGAACACAAGTGAGTTGTGGATGATACAAGTCATACTGCTTACCAGCATGTCACACTTTGGTTCGGCGGTATTGTCGGATGAAGCGGCCCGGACCGACATTACGCGTACGCTTACGCGAGACTGGTTCTATCGACGTGCTTTGCACACAGGTGGCTGGCGGGTGTCAGTTTCTCCAACTTTAGTTGAACCGAGTGTGGCTATGCCCGGTCCTTGCGAAGGTTAAAACAACACCAACGTGACAAACTATCGTTGTGGTTTTGATGCGTAGGTAAGAACGGTTCTTGCTAAGCCAGTAGCAGCCACGTAAAACTTGCAACAATAAAGTAGAGGATGTCTAACTTGTTTTTGTAGGGCATGTTGTGATGTGATATGGTCAAGACATGATGCTAAATTCTATTGTATGAGATGATCATGTTTTGTAACCGAGTTATCGGCAACTGGCAGGAGCCATATGGTTGTCTCTTTATTGTATGCAATGCAATCACCCTGTAATGCTTTACTTTATCACTAAGCGGTAGCGATAGTCATAGAAGCATAAGATTGGCGAGACGACAACGATGCTATGATGGAGATCAAGGTGTCGCGCCGGTGACGATGGTGATCATGACGGTGCTTCGGAGATGGATATCACAAGCACAAGACGATGATGGCCATATCATATCACTTATATTGATTGCATGTGATGTTTATCTTTTATGCATCTTATCTTGCTTTGATTGACGGTAGCATTATAAGATGATCTCTCACTAAATTTCAAGATAATAGTGTTCTCCCTGAGTATGCACCGTTGCCAAACTTCGTCGTGCCCAGACACCACGTGATGATCGGGTGTGATAAGCTCTACGTCCATCTTCAACGGGTGCAAGCCAGTTTTGCACACACAGAATACTCGGGATAAACTTGATGAGCCTAGCTGTCGGGGGTTGGGTGCGACATATGCCAAAGGATGGCTTATCATGGTGGGGGCGAGTAGAACATCGCCGGTGCCTGGAAACGGGATGAGGCGTAGACATGCATGCCGGCGAATCTTACCCAGCTTCAGGGCTCTTCGGGGAGATAATACCCCTATTGCTGCTCTACGGGGTCTCCGCATGATCACTATGGCAAAGTGTTTACACAATTGCTCCTTGAGTTGTTTTCTGGAGGTAGGAGAGGGCAAGGCTAGCTCTCTTCCTCCTATATGATCTGGTCTAGAGCTAATGGATTCCAACCCTTTGTATGGGTGCCCTGGGGGATTTATATAGGCCTACCCCCCAGGGGTACAATGGTAATCCGGCTGGACGCGGGCCCAGCCGTCAGTGCCTCCTGCCTTCGTCTTCTCCGCCGACTACTGGGGCCCGCCGACTCGCTAGGTACGGAGCCAACAGGCCGCGTCCACCGCGGGCGGGTCTTGCCGGCTGCTGATTACTGTAGCCGTGCTTCTGATGACACGGGCTTGGTCATGGAGTCGTGGCAACAGCCCCACCGCCTGGCGGGCGATCACTATTGCCACTCTCCATCACATCTGATTAATGCCGCGTGGGCCCCGGGGGAGGAGCCGGCCGACTCCCGACGGGTCTGACTTGTGGCGCACTTGCCGTCTTCTGGGATACCGCTGGTCGATGGGACCCGCCGCCCAAAGGTCGTACAGACAAGCTGTCGTGGGCGCATGATTCGGTCCACCGGTGCTGATGTCAGGGCCAGCATGGCAACAGTGCCACGCCACACGGAGATCTCAGTGGGTACGACGTACTGTGACCATGCTCGCCTTTGGTAAGGGGTGGGAGCAGTCTTCACTGTAGCCACTCCCCTGTCCTGTCCCTCTTGATGAGGACATGGGGTTTTGCTGGAGTCGCGGGCCGACTCCCCAAGGCCGGCTTCTTGGGAAGTCGTTAGTCAGGACTCGATTTGTCCTGAAGTCGTCCCTGGGACTCGGCTGCGAGTGGCTAGACGGTGGCCTTGCCGCTGACTCCTCAGAAGGCGGCTCTTTGTCACATCCCTAGTCTGGTATGACTTAGACTAGCTAGCCATTTGTGCATCATATTTAAATTTCATTTAAATTTGAAATGAGGATTGGTGGAACCCTCAGAATCATTTTTGAAAATGACCCAAATAAAAATTTCTCCAAAAGGGTCCAAGAAAATGCTCATGTTGCCCTTTGAAAATATTGGACAGAGATAAAAATCAAACCAATATTTTTAGGAGCTCATGGATATTTAATTTTGGCCATTTGGGTTAATCCGATAATTAATTGCTTTGGATATATATTGTTATATATATGAAATATGGTCCAAAAATTATGCCATTTATAAAGGAGCTCTGGAATAATATATCTAGCTCCTGCAAAAATTGGCATAAGGTAATAAATTGATTTAGTATTTTATTAAATCAAAACAAATGTCAGAAAATTTAGAAAAAGAAATAAAACAGGAAAACCTTACCTGGGCTTCTGCCTGGCGCCTCTGGCCCAGCAGCAGCAGGCCGGCCCAGCCAGCAGGCGGCCCAGCCCGCCCCCTCCTCTGTCGTCTTCGTCCTCGACAGAGGGAGGGGAGCGTGCCCGGCGCGCGCGCGCGCCACCGCGCCACGCCACCAGCCTCCCTGTTTGCCTGGCGCCCCCCCCCCTCGTCGCTCTGGACGATCCCGCGCGTCGCCACACCCCCCCGTACCCTCTCACTCTTCCCCCGATTCTTCCTCTCCTCTCCCTCGCTCTCTCTCTCCTGTGTCCGAACGCGTCGGTCGCCGCCGTTCGCCATAGCCGCCGCCACTGGCCTCCCCTCGCCTCCCCGACACGCGCAGGAGCTCCGCCCCCTCGCCCTGAAGCTCTCTGTCAAGCCACAAGACGCCGGACGCCCTGTGGAGCCGCCGTCGCCATCGTCTTCCTCCTCGGGCTCCGACCACCATCGCCGTTGATTCGCCGTCTCCAGTGCGTCCCCGAGCCCGCTTCGACGCCCGCTGCAACCGCGGTGAGCTCCGCCGCCGTTCCCCTCTCTTCTCCCCCTCGTTCCTGCGCCGTAACTCCGTTCCCCACCACGGCCGAACCTCCGCCGTCGCCGAGCTCGCCGTCGACGCAGCTCCGGTGACCATTTGGTCACCCCGGCGAGTCCAACAAGTCTGTAAGGCCCCGTAGAGCATCCCTAGCGCTTTGCTTCGCTCGCCTTCGAGCTCCAACCGCGTTTCCATGCATGACCGAACTCCGGCGGCCGCAGCCGAGCTCGCCGCCGTCGACTCCGGCCACCCCAGGCCCAGCCACGGCCACCGCCCGACGCGCCATCGAGCTAGCTTTCCAACGCACCTAGCCGCACGCCATTTGGAGCACCACAGAGGAAACCCGGGGCACATGTACGCCGCGGACCTCGCCGGCGACTAACCGCCGGCGGGTTTGACTTGTTCGACCTGGGGTTTGACCCCCCCAGGGTCACTGACGCGTGGGCCCCGTCGGCCAGGTGATTAGCTTAGTGCTAGTCACCGTTAACTAACCCCCCCTGACACTGACAGTGGGCCCCAGCGCCACTAACTTTTAATTAGGATTAAATTAACCCCTGTTTAACCCCCCCTGTCACTGACGTGTGGGCCCCACACGTCAGGTTTGACCCCATCAGCCGCAGTTGACTGCTGACGTCATGCTTACTCAATGCTGACGCAATATATGATTTCTGGATTTAAATTTAATCAGAAAATTCCAGAAATTGTTTTAAACTTCAAAAATTCATAACAATTCAACCGTAGCTCAGATTAAAATAATTTATATATGAAAATTATCAGAAAAATGCAATCTTTCCATCTGTACTAGTTTCATGCATGACAAACCAACTTATACATGCTGAATATGAGAAAACACATTATGGCATATATAGGAGCTTAATTTGGAGATGCATTTGAACCTTTGGTTCAAATGGACTTCAAACCAAATGATTACTAGTTGCATTAGCTCAAACAGCATCACCTCTACATGCCATGTTCATACATCATATTGTTGCATATGATTGTGTTTTGATTGCCGACACTGTTCCTTCTCGATAGGTCCTGCTCCGGAGTCTGTTCCAGAGTGCCTATCTATGAAGCAGTGCCTTCCTTGCTGATCTACCAGGCAAGCAACCCCCCCCTTGTTCATTTCGATAAAACCCTACTCTCTCGCTCCTGCTCTCAGTTATTGCATTAGGACAACAACGGTTCATCTGCTACTTTGTGCTGCGGTAGTTGAACCCATTCCTCTGCATGACCTGTCATTGCCACAGTAAATAGTTGAAACCCACTAGCATGTGTAGGAGTTGATTAAAGCCATTGTTGTGTTCCTACCATGCTATGCCTGCTATTGCTTAGGGTTGTGTCAGGTCTGGTTCATTGGGAATGAATTGGAGTGTTATGATATGTTCTGATGCTGAGAGTGAAGTGTGTGAACACGATTTGGTAAAGGTAGCGGTGAGAGGCCATGTAGGAGTACATGGTGGGTTGTCTCACTGGAACCATCCTTAAGCACTGAGTTCTATGTATGTTGTCCAATGACTCGATACTACCACACATTGGAATGCTTAAGTGCCCCTCTCGACTTATTAGCCAACTTGATCTCTGTCCAGGAGTCGCAACTAGTTTCTGGTGTTTGTAGGTAGTGCTATTTTTCTACCAAGTGGCACCCGGCAGGGTGGGCTTGGGACAGACTAGGCACACGTGGCCTGGTGTACCGAGTGGCACCCGGATGGTGGGCTCGGGAACCCCGCTCACATCGTTTGGGGCCGTGAGCGACACCCCGGCCGGATCTCCTTGCGGATGGAACCCGAATAGGCGATAAACCTGGGCTAGAGTCTTGTGTGGTTAGTCAGGTCGTGGCCGACACCCTCGCCAGGCTTCCGCTTGAAGGTTGCCGAGATACATGACGTGTACATGGCGGTAAGTGGCGAGAGCGTGTGTGAAGAAGTACACCCCTGCAGGGTTAACATGATCTATTCGAATAGCCGGGTCCGCGGTTATGGACTTCTTGGATGCTTACATGGTACATAGACAACCTGAAGTGGATACTCTAAAATGCTCAAGACAAGTGTGAGTGCTATGGATGGCCTTCTCGTAGGGAGACGGGGATGAATCCATAGTAGTGTATTGTGTGGTGATTAGTGGACTCGTGTACGTTGTCTCACCTCAAGAGTTTCTGGTAGTCGTAGAACAGGATAGCCACAGAGTCAAAGCTGGCTTGCTGCAACTAAACCCCACATTACCCTCTTGATACAAATGCATGTATGATAGGATCTGATGTAAGTCTTGCTGAGTACCTTTGTACTCATGTTGCTTTATTTATGTTTTTGCAGCGGAGACTTCGGTCTTACTAGGGTTCTCATGGACTTCGACTAGTAGCTAGTACCTCAGCTACGATCTTGATCGGATGTTGTAGATAGTCAGGCTCTTCAGCCTTTTTCATTTGTAGATGTCTGTACCCAGACATGTAATGCTTCCGCTTGTTGCTTGTATGCTCTGTATGATGGGTTTTGTGACCCCTGTTTGCAATAAATGCTATGATGGCTCTTCTGAGCCTTTATCTATATGATTGTTGAGTTATGCTATGATGCCATGTTGTACATCACATACTTGCATGTTATGCGTACGTGTAATGTGTATTGCTATGTGTGGGATCTGACTATCTAGTTGTTTATTCTTAGTAGCCTCTCTTACCGGGAAATGTCTCCTAGTGCTTCCACTGAGCCCTGGTAGCTTGCTACTGCTCCGGAACACTTAGGCAGGCCGGCAAGTGTCCTTCTTCGATCCTGTGTCTGTCCCTTCGGGGAAATGTCACGCGATGAATACCGGAGTCCTGCTAGCCCGCTACAGCCCGGTTCACCGGAGTCCTGTTAGCCCAGTGCTACAGCCTGGATTCACTCGTAGATGACCGACACGTTCAATGCTGGGTCATGGATGCCTGTCCCTGTAAGTTAGTGCCACTTTGGGTTTACGACTAGCCATGTCAGCCCGGGCTCTTTATCATATGGATGCTAGCGACACCATCATATACGTGTGCCAAAATGCGCAAACGGTCCCGGGCAAAGGTAAGGCGACACCCGTGGGGATACCGTGCGTGAGGCCGCAAAGTGATATGAGGTGTTACATGCTAGATCGATGTGGCATTGAGTCGGGGTCCTGACAGCGCTGGTATCAGAGCCTGACTGCCTGTAGGATTACCAAGCCAAACCGGTCGAAGTTGAGTCTAGAAAATCTTTAGTTATGTAAGGGAATTGATTGTGGGTTGGAACGTAAGGCTCTTTTTACTCCTTATACCTCATGACCTTCTGATCTGAGTCGTCCTATCTTTCCGACGGGATTAAGGAACTAGGCTTGTCTTCCGTCTATCAGGATCACGTGTTACTACTCCGTAGTCCCTTAGGATTGGTTGATCAGAGTCATACCCCAGTTTTCGAGTACTTCCGGTGTAGTCTGTTTAGTACTATCTCAGAACCTTGAGTGATGATGATGAGTATGTTACCACCCCATTTTTAGTAGGATGTCTCATTCTGAGCATTTTACTGCCGTTATGCTGCCGGAATTTCCCTAGGAGTTCGAGAGATACTAATTCCTTGTCCTACATTCTACAGTCTATAGTTGATGTTGATTCCGTCCCTGGTTTCGTTTCTCAGGATGTCATCAAGTTCTATTGTTCGTAGCCAGAACCATGGAGACGGTAGGGATGAGGATCCTCCCGACCAGCCTTCGTTGGCAGAGTTCATGCTAGAAATGGAGAGGAACAAGCGTGAGTCTAACCGTTTGTTGGCACGTATCGAGGAGAACACCGCACATCAGTTCAAAGGGTTTGCTACCATTCATGATTTCATTCGCTTGCACCCACCTACCTTTCATCATTCCATCGAGCCACTCGATGCAGATGACTGGCTCCGTAGCATCACTCATAAGCTGCATTCCACGAGCGTAGCTGAAGATGACAAGGTCATTTATGCCACATACCACCTGGAAGGTCCTGCTAGTCTTTGGTGGCAGAACTATGAGGCTATGCTTCCAGCTGGCCAGATTCCTACCTGGAGAGATTTCACTGAGGCTTTTCGCGAGCATCACATTCCCCAGGCCCTCCTTGATCGCAAGAGAGAAGAGTTCTGTAGTTTCACCCAGAATAAGATGGCTGTTGATGCTTATAGCAGAGAGTTCGAGAACCTCGCCCGTTATGCCACAGAAGAAGTGTCCACGGACGCCAAGAAGCAGGCTAGGTTCCGAAAGGGTCTCAACCCCAAGTTGCGTCGTGATCTCCACCTGCATCATTGCGATACATTCCAAGCCCTTGTGAACAAAGCCAATGTCATGGCTGATGCTCTAAGCCGTAAATCTTATTGCAACAATCTCATGTTGCAGCAAGGCCAACCACTTCTCCATGAGGAATTCTGTAAGCTTAATCTCCACATAGCTCCTCGCGGATTTCTTTCTACCTTGGTGGCGAACCCTACCCTTGAGGATCAGATCATCTCTGACCAGAAGTTTGATAGGGGGGTTATCCGCATTAAGAGAAACATTAAGAAGGGAGTTGGTGGATGTTTCTCTATGGATGATCGTGGTGTTGTTTTCTTTGAGAATCGCTTGGTGGTTCCCAAGAATCAACATCTGCGACAATTGATTCTTAAGGAGGCGCATGAATCTCCTCTCATGATTCATCCCGGTAGCACTAAGATGTATCAGGACCTACGCCAGAGGTTCTGGTGGACTAGGATGAAGAGAGAAATCGCTCAGTTTATTGCTAACTGTGACGTTTGTCGTCGCGTTAAGGCAGAGCATCAAAGGCCTGCTGGCACCCTTCAGCCTTTAGCTATTCCTGAATGGAAATGGGATAAAGTTGGTATGGACTTCATCACCGGCTTTCCCAGGACCAAGAGAGGGAATAACGCTATCTTCGTAGTCGTTGATCGTCTTTCCAAAGTGGCTCACTTCCTTCCTGTTCGAGAAAATATCACTGCTAGTCAACTCGCTGACTTATATATTTCTCGAATAGTATCACTCCATGGTGTTCCACTAGAGATAAATTCGGACCGTGGCAGTCTTTTCACTTCCCATTTCCGGGAGAGTTTCCAAACTGCCATGGGAACCCATCTTTCCTTCAGTACCGCTTTCCACCCTCAGTCGAGTGGTCAGGTGGAACGGGTCAATCAAATTCTCGAAGACATGCTCAGAGCTTGCGTTATCTCATTCGGTATGGATTGGGAGAAATGTCTTCCTTTCGCCGAGTTTGCTTATAACAATAGCTACCAATCCAGCCTCAAGAAAGCTCCTTTTGAGGTTCTCTATGGACGAAGATGTCGAACACCTTTGAACTGGTCAGAAACCGTTGAAAGACAATTCTTTGGACCGGACATGATCCAGGAGGCAGAAGAGCAAGTTCGCATCATTCGTGAGAATTTGAAAACAGCCCAGTCTCGTCAAAAGAGTCAGTATGATCGTCATCATAAGGATATGACTTATGAAGTTGGCGAAAAAGCTTACCTTCGGGTTACTCCCATGAAGGGTACCCATCGTTTCGGTATCAAGGGCAAGTTGGCTCCTCGTTACATTGGTCCTTTTCGCATTCTCGCTAAACGAGGAGAGGCTGCCTACCAATTGGAACTACCCCCATATCTTTCTCGAGTTCATGATGTCTTCCACGTCTCTCAACTCAGGCGTTGCTTCTCGGATACCATCCGCGGAGTGGACCACGAAACGCTTGATCTCCAAGATAACCTCACATACCGAGAGTACCCGGTTTGCATTCTTGATCAAGCAGAGCATGTCACTCGACGTCAGAACATCAAGTTTCTCAAAGTTCAATGGTCTCATCATTCCGAGAGAGAGGCTACTTGGGAGCGAGAAGATCGTCTTCGACTGGAGTACCCCGCTTGCTTTCCGTCGACCCCTGAATCTCGGGACGAGATTTTTTCAAGTGGGGGCGAGTTGTCACATCCCTAGTCTGGTATGACTTAGACTAGCTAGCCATTTGTGCATCATATTTAAATTTCATTTAAATTTGAAATGAGGATTGGTGGAACCCTCAGAATCATTTTTGAAAATGACCCAAATAAAAATTTCTCCAAAAGGGTCCAAGAAAATGCTCATGTTGCCCTCTGAAAATATTGGACAGAGATAAAAATCAAACCAATATTTTTAGGAGCTCATGGATATTTAATTTTGGCCATTTGGGTTAATCTGATAATTATTTGCTTTGGATATATATTGTTATATATATGAAATATGGTCCAAAAATTATGCCATTTATAAAGGAGCTCTGGAATAATATATCTAGCTCCTGCAAAAATTGGCATAAGGTAATAAATTGATTTAGTATTTTATTAAATCAAAACAAATGTCAGAAAATTTAGAAAAAGAAATAAAACAGGAAAACCTTACCTAGGCTTCTGCCTGGCGCCTCTGGCCCAGCACCAGCAGGCCGGCCCAGCCAGCAGGCGGCCCAGCCCGCCCCCTCCTCTGTCGTCTTCGTCCTCGACAGAGGGAGGGGAGCATGCCCGGCGCGCGCGCGCGCCACCGCGCCACGCCACCAGCCTCCCTGTTTGCCTGGCGCCCCCCCCCGTCGCTCTGGACGATCCCACGCGTCGCCACGCCCCCCCGTACCCTCTCACTCTTCCCCCGATTCTTCCTCTCCTCTCCCTCGCTCTCTCTCTCCCGTGTCCGAACGCGTCGGTCGCCGCCGTTCGCCATAGCCGCCGCCACTGGCCTCCCCTCGCCTCCCCGACACGCGCAGGAGCTCCGCCCCCTCGCCCTGAAGCTCTCCGTCAAGCCACAAGACGCCGGACGCCCTGTGGAGCCGCCGTCGCCATCGTCTTCCTCCTCGGGCTCCGACCACCATCGTCGTCGATTCGCCGTCTCCAGTGCGTCCCCGAGCCCGCTTCGACGCCCGCTGCAACCGCGGTGAGCTCCGCCGTCGTTCCCCTCTCTTCTCCCCCTCGTTCCCGCGCCGTAACTCCGTTCCCCACCACGGCCGAACCTCCGCCGTCGCCGAGCTCGCCGTCGACGCAGCTCCGGTGACCATTTGGTCACCCCGGCGAGTCCAACAAGTCCGTAAGGCCCCGTAGAGCATCCCTAGCGCTTTGCTTCGCTCGCCTTCGAGCTCCAACCGCGTTTCCGTGCACGACTGAACTCCGGCGGCCGCAGCCGAGCTCGCCGCCATCGACTCCGGCCACCCCAGGCCCAGCCACGGCCACCGCCCGACGCGCCATCGAGCTAGCTTTCCAACGCACCTAGCCGCACGCCATTTGGAGCACCACAGAGGAAACCCGAGGCACATGTACGCCGCGGACCTCGCCGGCGACTAACCACCGGCGGGTTTGACTTGTTCGACCTGGGGTTTGACCCCCCCAGGGTCACTGACGCGTGGGCCCCGTCGGCCAGGTGATTAGCTTAGTGCTAATCACCGTTAACTAACCCCCCTGACACTGACAGTGGGCCCCAGCGCCACTAACTTTTAATTAGGATTAAATTAACCCCTGTTTAACCCCCCCTGTCACTGACGTGTGGGCCCCACACGTCAGGTTTGACCCCATCAGCCGCAGTTGACTGCTGACGTCATGCTTACTCAATGCTGACGCAATATATGATTTCTGGATTTAAATTTAATCAGAAAATTCCAGAAATTGTTTTAAACTTCAAAAATTCATAACAATTCAACCGTAGCTCAGATTAAAATAATTTATATATGAAAAATTATCAGAAAAATGCAATCTTTCCATCTGTACTAGTTTCATGCATGACAAACCAACTTATACATGCTGAATATGAGAAAACACATTATGGCATATATAGGAGCTTAATTTGGAGATGCATTTGAACCTTTGGTTCAAACGGACTTCAAACCAAATGATTACTAGTTGCATTAGCTCAAACAGCATCACCTCTACATGCCATGTTCATACATCATATTGTTGCATATGATTGTGTTTTGATTGCCGACACTGTTCCTTCTCGATAGGTCCTGCTCCGGAGTCTGTTCCAGAGTGCCTATCTATGAAGCAGTGCCTTCCTTGCTGATCTACCAGGCAAGCAAACCCCCCTTGTTCATTTCGATAAAACCCTACTCTCTCGCTCCTGCTCTCAGTTATTGCATTAGGACAACAACGGTTCATCTGCTACTTTGTGCTGCGGTAGTTGAACCCATTCCTCTGCATGACCTGTCATTGCCACAGTAAATAGTTGAAACCCACTAGCATGTGTAGGAGTTGATTGAAGCCATTGTTGTGTTCCTACCATGCTATGCCTGCTATTGCTTAGGGTTGTGTCAGGTCTGGTTCATTGGGAATGAATTGGAGTGTTACGATATGTTCTGATGCTGAGAGTGAAGTGTGTGAACACGATTTGGTAAAGGTAGCGGTGAGAGGCCATGTAGGAGTACATGGTGGGTTGTCTCACTGGAACCGTCCTTAAGCACTGAGTTCTATGTATGTTGTCCAATGACTCGATACTACCACACATTGGAATGCTTAAGTGCCCCTCTCGACTTATTAGCCAACTTGATCTCTGTCCAGGAGTCGCAACTAGTTTCTGGTGTTTGTAGGTAGTGCTATTTTTCTACCAAGTGGCACCCGGCAGGGTGGGCTTGGGACAGACTAGGCACACATGGCCTGGTGTACCGAGTGGCACCCGGATGGTGGGCTCGGGAACCCTGCTCACATCGTTTGGGGCCGTGAGCGACACCCCGGCCGGATCTCCTTGCGGATGGAACCCGAATAGGCGATAAACCTGGGCTAGAGTCTTGTGTGGTTAGTCAGGTCGTGGCCGACACCCTCGCCAGGCTTCCGCTTGAAGGTTGCCGAGATACATGACGTGTACATGGCGGTAAGTGGCGAGAGCGTGTGTGAAGAAGTACACCCCTGCAGGGTTAACATGATCTATTCGAATAGCCGGGTCCGCGGTTATGGACTTCTTGGATGCTTACATGGTACATAGACAACCTGAAGTGGATACTCTAAAATGCTCAAGACAAGTGTGAGTGCTATGGATGGCCTTCTCGTAGGGAGACGGGGATGAATCCATAGTAGTGTATTGTGTGGTGATTAGTGGACTCGTGTACGTTGTCTCACCTCAAGAGTTTCTGGTAGTCGTAGAACAGGATAGCCACAGAGTCAAAGCTGGCTTGCTGCAACTAAACCCCACATTACCCTCTTGATACAAATGCATGTATGATAGGATCTGATGTAAGTCTTGCTGAGTACCTTTGTACTCATGTTGCTTTATTTATGTTTTTGCAGCGGAGACTTCGGTCTTACTAGGGTTCTCATGGACTTCGACTAGTAGCTAGTACCTCAGCTACGATCTTGATCGGATGTTGTAGATAGTCAGGCTCTTCAGCCTTTTTCATTTGTAGATGTCTGTACCCAGACATGTAATGCTTCCGCTTGTTGCTTGTATGCTCTGTATGATGGGTTTTGTGACCCCTGTTTGCAATAAATGCTATGATGGCTCTTCTGAGCCTTTATCTATATGATTGTTGAGTTATGTTGTGATGCCATGTTGTACAACACATACTTGCATGTTATGCGTACGTGTAATGTGTATTGCTATGTGTGGGATCTGACTATCTAGTTGTTTATTCTTAGTAGCCTCTCTTACCGGGAAATGTCTCCTAGTGCTTCCACTGAGCCCTGGTAGCTTGCTACTGCTCCGGAACACTTAGGCAGGCCGGCATGTGTCCTTCTTCGATCCTGTGTCTGTCCCTTCGGGGAAATGTCACGCGATGAATACCGTAGTCCTGCTAGCCCGCTATAGCCCGGTTCACCGGAGTCCTGTTAGCCCAGTGCTACAGCCTGGATTCACTCGTTGATGACCGACACGTTCGATGCTGGGTCATGGATGCCTGTCCCTGTAAGTTAGTGCCACTTTGGGTTTACGACTAGCCATGTCAGCCCGGGCTCTTTATCATATGGATGCTAGCGACACCATCATATACGTGTGCCAAAATGCGCAAACGGTCCCAGGCAAAGGTAAGGCGACACCCGTGGGGATACCGTGCGTGAGGCCGCAAAGTGATATGAGGTGTTACATGCTAGATCGATGTGGCATTGAGTCGGGGTCCTGACACTCTTTGTCCTGAGGTCTTGAGGGGCGCAGCCTGCCCCGATGTCTTGAAAGGTTCTGGGACTCGGGTTAGCCTACCCGTGGCCCATTACTCCGACAGTAGTCCCCGAAGCTGATGAGGCGCCGCGGACGATCGGCCGAGGAGCCTCAGCAGTTTCTCTTTCTGGGTGCCTGAGACATGGATCTTGCTTGACTTCTGCCGGGCTGGCTAGAAGGAGTCGGACTCGCCCAAGTCTGACTACACAATATTTCGAACATCGCGGCGGGATCCAAGTAGCGTGCTGGCTAAGCCTCCAGGCCGCCGCCCGTTCCAGGCCTGTCACGTGATAACACGCGGCCGGGCTAGTCTGCCAGCCTACACGCGTGACGGGACAGGCCCGTAGGCAGGGCCCGCCACTACCGTGCCTCGACACCCGAGCGGATCCGTTGTGGCCCAGGCGGACGGTTGGGATTCCCGTGGAGTTACTGCGCGCAGTAACTTTGTCGCGGAAACGTGGGGGTCGTGGGCGCAGTAAATCCCACGACCGCCCCCTCGGCTTCGCAGCCCATGAGGCTATAAGTAGGGGGGAGGGGGCGCGGCAGAGCACGCGCGCCCCTCCTTCCCACTACTCCTTGCTCTTCTCCTTCTTCTTCTTCCTCGCCCCGCCGTGCGCCCAAGCTCTGACTAACGCCGCGGCGATCAGCTCACGATGAGTTCCTCTTCTGCCGCCGCGCCTCCCTCGGTGCGTTCCGGCACCTGGGACGGCTCAAAAGTTCACGATGACCACATCGAGTTCCTTCGCAAGACTCGTCGGCTCCCCGGCGAAGATTACATGCGGGTGCGTCTTGCGCTGAGGGAGGAGATTTTCCCAACGCTGGAGGAGGGCGAGCGGGTCATCTTCTGCTCGCACTGCCTGCGCGGATTGGGGCTGCCGGCGAGCAGCTTCTTCCGCTCTTTTCTGGAGTTCTACGGCCTCTAGCCGCACCACCTCACTCCCAACACGGTGGTGCTACTGTCCTCCTTCGTGGCCTTGTGCGAAGGCTTCCTCGGTGTCCTCCCCACCCTCGAGCTCTGGGGGGAGTTCTTCTACTCCAAGCTCGGCACCTAGGCTGCAGGCGTGCCGGCTCAATGCGGCGCGTTCATCACCGGGCGGAGATCGGGAGCCGACAACCCCTTCCCCACCATCAAGCTGATAAAGTCAGTGAAGATGTGGCAGCCATCGTACTTCTATGTGAAGAGCGTCTTCACGAGGGGCGATTGGGTCAACCTGCCGGCCTTCGAAGCCGGCCCGCCGGCTGGGAGACTGCCCAACTGGTCGTTCCGGGCCAAGTCGCTGACGCCTGCGGGAGCCGGCGCCGTCGCACGACTCCGAGTGCTGACGCAGTCGGAGGGCCTGACCGGTCCGGACCTGCTGGCCGCCTTCGTGGCGCGCTGAGTTCTCCCGCTCCAAGGCCGCCCCCACATGATATGCCAAATGAGCGGGCGCCATGACCTGACTCAGATGTGCACCAAGGACATGCCTCACGAGGAGGTGGCCTGTATGGTGAACTACCTCTCGGATAGCAAGCTGCTGGAGGACTGGCGGTTCGGCAAGGAGCCATACTCCCGCGCCAACCCCCCACCTACAGTGAGTTGCCCTTTCTTTCTTCGAGTTGTCTTCTTTCTTGCCGAGTTTTTTTTTGTGCGACCTGACCAGTCGGCTTTGGTCAGAATCCCCTCCTCCATCCACCAGCCGGCACCTCGGGGCCGGCCCACGAGTTCCTTGTCGACCGGGCGGAGAGCGACGTCGACGACCCTGGGGGCGGCGGCTTTGGAAGACGACGCCGAAGGAGGAGGCGGCCTGTGGCTCGGGGCCAGTCTAGAGGATTGGCCTAACGATGATGAGGAGGTCGCCCCCCGCCCCCGGCCAGGAGCCAGCCATCCCGGCGCGGGCTCTTCTGCCACGCCGGGTGCTCCAAGCGTCGGGAAGAAGCGCAGGGCCGTGCTGACTTTGTTCGGCAGTCGGCCGAAGAAGCCCAAGACTTCGGCTGCAGCGACCAAGCGAGACGAGGCGGCCGCGAAGGCCGTCCGCTTCCGCAAGGAAGTAAAGAAGTCGCCACTGGTCTCCGCGTGAGTATTCCGTCTCAATGCTTTATTCTTTCTTTATGGCTTTGCCTGAGTCTTTTACTTGCTTCCCTTGCTTCAGGGCTCCCCTCACTCTTGAGAGGGTCGTCGCCGCCTCCGTCATGGGGTCAGCGGAGACGTCCGCCACCACTCAGCGGATTGACCCCGCTGCTGACCTCCGGGAGGCGATGGAGCGAAACACGCAGGAGAAGCGTGACGAGGAAGAGGCCGCCCGCCTGGAGAAGGTGGAGGCCGATAAGGCGGAGGCCTCCGCCAAGAAGAAACTGGCCGAGGCCGAAGCCGTCGTCGCGACGAAGTGATAGGCTGAGGAGGCCGCGCACCGCCAATCGGCGGTGTTCATCACCCCGCTAAACTCTGCACCGCCGCCTCCGGAATTCACGGGGCAGACTGGGGAAGCCGGCCGCGAGAACCTCGTCATGGAGAAGGAAGGCGGCGACTCCTCCACGCTGGACGTGATCGTTCCGCCGCCGCCTCCACCGCCGTCTGGGAGCGCGCAAGGTAAACAGCCAGCGGACCCTCCGGTGCCGCCGACTGAAGACGAGGCCGTGGCGAGGCTACTCCTTCAAGTCGGCTCGCCAACGTGCCGCCGTCTTGAGAAAGCGACCTTGGCGCCACACCCCCTGGAGACCGGCACCGCCAACTCGGCGATCCCGGATGCCGAAGCGACAAGCGCTGCGCCCGTTGGGTGGGTGCGGGGAGGCGGCATGGGGCCGCTGAACCAGGCGCTTCTGGACGTCCAGACGAAGCTGCAAGCTGAGGGCGACGCGATCCAGAATTGCACCAAGGCATACCTGGCGTCGCGAGCGGCCGTCCGGGTATGCTTTCTCTTTGGTCCTCTTTTTTTCTTGTTTTTGTTCCTCTCTGTGGGGGCGCGCCAGCGCACCCACTGGGTGTAGTCCCCGAGTTTCGGGTCGGCTGCTGAGCAGGCGGCCCGGAACTCTAATTGGTGAGTTCCGGGTACTTACTTTTGTCTGAAATATTTTGTCGCAGGACTACCACAACCTCCGTGTTACTGCCTTCAACCGCAACGTTGAAGAGCTGGGCAAGCGGACCGCCGACTTGTCGGAGAGCCGAAGTGAGTCTTTTTTCTTCTTTGCAGGGGCGCGCTGGTGCACCCGCGGGCCGTAGTCCCCGAGATTCGGGCCGACTGCTGAGCAGTCGGGCCGGATCTCCCCGACGACCTTCTTTACTGATGACTTAATGCCTTCTTTCTTCCTTCTCTTCAGAAGCCAATGCTGTTCTTCAACAGCAGCTGAGCGAAGCCAACTCCGCGTTGCACGCCAAGGGGGAGGAGTGCAGCAAGCTCGCCACAGAGCGCGATTTGCTGGCCACTCAATTGGCAGAGCAGAGGGAGCTGCTTGCGAAGACGCAGAAGGAGGCGGAAGAGGCGGAAACCGCCCTCCTGGTCGAGTTCGCGAGCGAGCGCTCCTCCTGGACTGACAAGGCAATGCTGGCCTCCGGCTTCCATGAGATTGAAGACATTGTTGTTACTTTCTTTCTTCGAGCTGTCGATTATAAATCGTGCCGACTCCCGGTTTTTGACTTGTTTCTTCGTTTCTTCCGTCTTGGCAGACTTCTTCCCTGGGCACTCGCAGGCCGCCATCCAAGCCATCGAGGCTGACCGTGAAGGTCGGAGGGCGGAAGGTGCAGAGATCGCCGCCGACGCCCCCTGAACCCTTGATGAGCATATCCTGAGCATCGAGGCTCACCTTCGGCCGACTCACTGGATGCTACGCCGGCTTCAACGTGTCGGCGCCCAGGCGATTGCTGCCCTGTGGCCGGACATGCAGGCTCCATGCACCCCCAGTCGGACTGCCGGCTGGCTGGAGGTCACGACTGGTCGTCTTGAAGCCTGGAAAGGTTCCTCGGCCCGAGCTGGAGCACGCCGGGCCTTGGAGTTCGTCAAGGCGTGGTATCCGGGGCTGGACCTAGACCGGCTAGCCACACTCCGGTCAGAGGCCCAGCCGGAGCTGGCAGCTGCGGAAGACGCCCTCGTCAAGCATGCTGCGGCGATCGCCGAGTACACTGACACCAGCATCTTCGTCCCCGAGCGGTCTGAAGACGGTGAGGAGGTACCGCCGGAGTGGTTTGGGATGATCCCAGACTATGGCAAGGACTCGGCGGAGGTGATCGGTTCTAGCGCCGAGGAGGAAGGCAAGGCGGAGGACGGAGGCGAGACGGAAGAACCAGAAGACGGAGAGGATGGCCAGCCTCAGCTCGACCGTGCCTCCAGCAACGAGCCGCATGCGACCGAGCCGACTGCCGCCGGAGGCGATCAAGCCGAGACTGCCCAGCCGGCCACCCCAACGCCTGACGCTACCTCCTCCTCCGACCCTCTGAATCTGTCTGCCGCATCTTAGGCTGCCGCCTTATCTTTATTTTATCTGCTTTAGTAGTCTCTGAAGAACTTGTTAATTCACACAATTCCACCCGCGGGGTGTATTTTGAACTTCTGCTCGAAGATTCGGCCAAGGGCCTATGCTATGTAAATATTTATCCGAATTCTATTTTTTCTTGCTCATTGCTCTTTTGGCTTTTTTCCTTTGCCGCTTTCCCTTAGTTGCCTGTCTTGCCAGTCGGACAGCCACTGTGCGGACTTCCATTGGATCAAATGCTTGGCTACTTTGGGAAGGCAAGTATTTAGCCGTTTTAGAATTTTTTTAGCAAGTTGAATAGAAGGCGATGAGCCGACTGCTTAATAGTCAGTTTGCGGAAATAAAAAAGGAAGGCTGGAAGCCGGCTTAAGCTATGTTTTATGCTTTGAGTCCTTAGCCATTTTTCATGCGAATGCCCATTCTACCTTACTCCTGCCCACCGTACAGTCGCTCTGCAAGCTGCGGCTTCTGACAGGAGATGGCTTAGGCGCCACACACTACTTGTCCGGCTGCAGGAAGCATTTCATAGTGCAAGGCGACAAGTCCCCGGGCCGACCTGTTGAGCCCGGTGCCAAGCGGCATAACAAAGAGTAACATACTCGTAGGCATAACTTTTATCATATAGACAAAAGAGGGTAATCCCCGAGCTCGTCTCGGGGGGCCGAAGTCTTGGTACTTTAATACAAAAGGTAGCGTCGTACATACTGCATCAACTGTAAAATCTTCGGAGGAGATTTGCATTCCATGGCCGCTCTGTCTCTTTGCCGGAGTCGTCCCTCTTGCGTGCTCAGGGCTTCTGAGCGTCAATCAGGTAGTAGGAGTCGTTGCCCAGCACTTTGCTGATGATGAAAGGGCCTTCCCAAGGTGCCGACAGCTTGTGCTGGCCGGCTGTTCGCTGGATCAGCCGGAGCACAAGGTCGCCTTCTTGGAAAGATCTTGGCTTGACCTTCCTGTTATGGTATCGGCGCAGGCTCTGCTGGTAGATGCTGGACCGGCTGAGTGCCAACAGCCGGCCCTCTTCTAGCAGATCGACGCCGTCTTGACGTGCTTCTTCTGCTTCCTCCTTGGTGTACATGGTGACTCGCGGGGAGTCGAACTCTATGTCCGTTGGGATGACGGCTTCGGCACTGTAGACGAGGAAGAAAGGCGTGAAGCCGGTTGACTTGTTTGGAGTTGTGCACAGACTCCAGAGGACGGCTAGCAACTCATCAAGCCAGCAGCCAGTCGAGCGCTCCAGAGGCTCGACCAGCCGGGGCTTGATGCCGGACAGGATGAGGCCGTTTGGTCGCTCCACCTGGCCGTTTGACTGTGGATGGGTGAACGGACGCTAGGTCCAGTCGGATGCCCCGTGTTGCCCAAAAACGGGCCAAGGCGCCTTTGGCAAAATTTGTGCCGTTGTCAGTGATGATGTTGTGTGGTATGCCGTACCGAATTGTGATATCGGAGATGAAAGTCACGGCAGTCGGACCGTTCAGTTTCTTGATTGGCTTCGCTTCTATCCACTTGGTGAACTTGTCCACTGCGACAAGTAAGTGAGTTAAGCCACCTCGTGCCGTCTTGAATGGTCCCACCATGTCTAGACCCCAAACTGCGAAAGGCCAGGCAATGGGGATGTTCTTGACTGCAGAAGATGGCTGGTGCGGCTTGGAGCTGAACTTCTGGCACCCTTTGCATTTTTGGACCAATTCCTTGGCCTCTTCTAAGGCAGTCGACCAGAAGAAACCGTGTCGAAAGGCTTTTGCGACGAGTGCTCTTGAAGCCGCATGGTGGCTGCACTCGCCTTGATGGATGTCTTTGAGAATTGCTTGGCCTTGCTCTGGCTCTACGCAGCGCTGGTAGACACCAGTGACGCTGCTCCTGACCAGCTCTCTGTTGACTATGGTGTAGGTTGCCGCTCGGCGTTGTACTTGCCGGGCTAAGGTCTCATCAGTCGGCAACTCTTTGTTTACCAGGAATTTGAGGATGGGCTGGGCTCATGAG
This sequence comes from Triticum aestivum, assembly GCF_018294505.1. Taxonomy (NCBI): domain Eukaryota; kingdom Viridiplantae; phylum Streptophyta; class Magnoliopsida; order Poales; family Poaceae; genus Triticum; species Triticum aestivum. The sequence continues at coordinate 557,630,566 of NC_057812.1, read as the reverse complement.
GGTGCTGCTATTTCTTCGACTGCCAGAACTGCAACTTGGACGAGGGCGGCTGGGCTGGGAGGTGGCGGGTTGGAGTCAACAACCGCTTGCTGGGTTAATGAAGTCCGCAGGCCGACTGGCGCGGCCTTGGGCCGAGTTCTGGAGTCTTCGAGCCCACCGCCGCAGTCCCCGGGCCGGGTACTGCAGTCCCTGGGCCGGCTTCGACTGTGGCGCCTTTGGAGCCATCTGCCAAAATCCTCGTACCTTCTGCTGGGGCTCTGGAGTCGGATCCGACTTCTTCGGGGGGAGCCGGCACAAAGATGGATTGTGATTCTGGTGAAGGCTTGACAGACGGCTTGAGGAGGCATTGAAGGGCGACGCCGGATGGTATTGCTTGGCGGGTAGAGTCGATTCGTGCCAAGGCGTCTGCTTGGTCATTGTCGTTTCTTGGCACATGGAGGAACTCGCACCCCTCGAAATACCACTGAGTTGCTGCACGAGGAAATGGTAACTCGCCATATTTGCATCTTTGGCGTCCCAGTCGCCGGATGACTGTTGGACCACTAAGTCCGAGTCGCCATAACACAGGATCCGGCGAATGCCAAGTTCTTTGGCAAGCCGAAGCCCGTGAATGAGCGCCTTGTACTCGGCGACGTTGTTGGAGGCGGCAAAATGGATTTGCAGTGCGTATTTGAGCTTGTCGCCTTTAGGGGAAGTGAGGATGATGCCGGCTCCCAAGCCTATGCGCATCTTGGAGCCATCGAAATGCATCCGCCAATGAGTGGAGTCGGGCGCTGGAGGTAGGTACTGGGTCTCGGCCCAGTCGACAAGAAAGTCAGCCAGTGCTTGTGACTTGATGGCGGTGCGGGGCTAGTAGTGGATGGTGTAGGGAGCCAGCTCTATGGCCCACTTGGCCACTCGGCCAGAAGCATCTCGGCTTCCGATGATCTCGGCAAGTGGGGCCGTGCAGACCATAGTGATTGGATGCTCTTGAAAGTAAGGCTTCAATTTCTTGGCGGTAAAGTGTACGCCATAGCACATCTTCTGGTAGTGGGGGTAGTTCTTCTTGGAGGCCGACAGTACTTCGCTCAGGTAATATACCGGTCTCTGGACAGGTAGTGCCTTGCCTTCCTCCTTGCGTTCCACTACAATGACCGTGCTGACTACCCGGCTCGTGGCGGCGATGTACAGGAGCATAGGTTCCTTAGGAGTCAGAGCCGCCAGAACGGGTGGAGTAGTCAGCATCTTCTTCAACTGGAGAAAAGCTTCGTCCGCCTTGTGGTTCCATTCGAAGAAAGTGGTCTTCTTCATGAGTTGGTATAAGGGGAGAGCTTTCTCACCCAGCCGACTGATGAATCGGCTGATGGACGCCAAGCAGCCGGTGAACTTTTGCACGTCCAGCAGTCGGCTGGGTACCTCCATCCTCTTGATGGCCTTGATCTTTACATGGTTGCACTCTATGCCGCGTTCAGAGACCAGGAAGCCAAGGAGTTGGCCGGCTGGTACTCCGAAAACGCACTTCTCGAGGTTGAGTTTGATCTGGAATTGGCACAGGTTCTCAAAGGTCTCCTTGAGGTCTTCCAGCAGTGTTCCACGCTTTTCCGTCTTCACCACCACATCATCCACGTAGACGTGGGCGTTTCTCCTGAGTTGCTTGAGGAGGCACTTCTGCATGCAACGTTGAAAGGTGGCGCCGACATTCCTCAAGCCGAACGTCATGGTGAGGTAGCAGAAGGCTCCAAACGGCGTGATGAAGGCGGTCTTCAGTCTGTCAGCCGGGTTCAGCTTGATCTGGTGATATCCTGAATATGCATCCAAAAAACTCAACAGCTCGCATCCGGCGGTGGAGTCTATCACCTGACCAATTCTTGGTAGAGCAAACGGGTCCTTGGGGCAGGCCTTGTTGAGGCTCGTGTAGTCAATACACATTCGCCACTGGTTGTTCTTCTTCAGTACCAGGACCGGATTTGCTAGCCACTCTGGAAAGAATACTTCCATAATGAAGCCGGCTGCTAGGAGTCGGGCTATTTCTTCTCTGACAACTCTTCTCTTCTCTTATGATAGGCGGCGCAGGGGCTGCCTGACCGGCTTTGCATCAGATCGGACATTTAGCTTGTGCTCGGCGAATTCCGTCGGTACACCTGGCATGTCTTTGGGGGACCATGCGAAGATGTCCCGATTCTCACGGAGGAAATCGACGAGCTCGCCTTCCTATTTGCTGTCGAGGTTTGCGCCTACGATAGCGTACCTCTCTGGGTGCTCCGGATCCAAGGGTATCTTCTTTGTCTCCTTGGCCGGATTGAACGAACCCTCAGCCTCCGACTCCTTTGGGTTGGGCGATACCTCTGGCTGCTTGCCGGCCATCGCCACAACCCGCTCAAGGAGCCGCTTCTTGGCCGCGATTACTAGGGACTCGGCTAGCCGACTACTCTTAGCCGCACAGGCAGACGACTTCCGGTAGTCGCCGGCTATGGTCAGAATCCCCCTGGAACTGGGCATCTTCATTTTGAGGTAGGCGTAGTGGGGGACCGCCATGAACTTGGCCAAGGCGGGTCGGACGAGTAGTGCATGGTATGGGCTCTCAAGGTCCACCACCTCAAACCAAACTGACTCTTGGCGGAAGTGATCTTTGTCTCCAAAGAGGACGTCCATCAGGATCTTGCCGATTGGTGAGTAGGAAAGCCCAGGAACAATGCCATGGAACACAGTACGGCTGTTCTGAAGCTGTCTTTGCTTGATTCCTAATTTCTCCATGGTGTCCTTGTACAGGATATTGATGCTGCTGCCTCCGTCTATCAGAACTCACGAGAAACGAGTAGCTCGTCTATCCGTGGCAAAGGTGGCATCCAGGACCAAGGCATAAGAGCCCGGATTCGGCATCACCTCTGGGTGATCAGCCCTGCTCCAGCTGATAGGCTTTTCGGACCAATGCATGAACTCTGGCGTCTCTGACGCTACTGCATTCACCTCTTGTCATTGCAGCCGCCTGCTGCGTCGATCATCAACCATACTGGTAAATACCACGTAGGCTCCGTGTTCTTCGAGGTATTCGTGTTGTACTGCGCCGACTGGTCTGACAGCCGGCTGCTGGGGCGGTGTAGGATCGAAAGTATGTCTAGAGGGGGGGTGATTAGACTACTTGACCAAATAAAAACTTAACCTTTTCCCAATTTTAGTTCTTGGCAGATTTTAGCTATTGTAGGACAAGTCAAGCAATCATCACACAATTCAAGCAAGCATGCAAAGAGTATATTGGCAGCGGAAAGTAAAGCATGCAACTTGCAAGAATGTAAAGGGAAGGGTTTGGAGAATTCAAATGCAATTGGAGACACGGATGTTTTTCCCGTGGTTCGGATAGGTGGTGCTATCCTACATCCACGTTGATGGAGACTTCAACCCACGAAGGGTAACGGTCGCGCGAGTCCACGGAGGGCTCCACCCACGAAGAGTCCACGAAGTAGCAACCTTGTCTATCCCACCATGGCCATCGCCCACGAAGGACTTGCCTCACTAGCGGTAGATCTTCACGAAGTAGGCGATCTCCTTGCCCTTACAAACTCCTTGGTTCAACTCCACAATCCTGTCGGAGGCTCCCAAGTGACACCTAGCCAATCTAGGAGACACCACTCTCCAAGAAGTAACAAATGGTGTGTTGATGATAAACTCCTTGCTCTTGTGCTTCAAATGATAGTCTCCCCAACACTCAACTCTCTGTCATAGGATTTTGATTTTGTGGAAATAAGATTTGAGTGGAAAGCAACTTGGGGAAGGCTAGAGATCAAGATTCATATGGTAGGAATGGAATATCTTGGTCTCAACACATGAGTAGGTGGTTCTCTCTCAGAACATATGAGTTGGAATTGTGTATGTGTTCTGATGGCTCTCTCCACGAATGAAGAGGAGGTGGAGGGGTATATATAGCCTCCACACAAAATCCAACCGTTACACACAGTTTTCCAATCTCGGTGGGACCGAATCAACAAACTCGGTCGGACCGAAAAGGTAAACCTAGTGACCGTTAGAGATTTTCGGTGGGACTGACATGCAACTCGGTAGGACCGATATGGTTAGGGTTTGGGCATAACGTAATCTCGGTGAGACCGATTACACAAACTCGGTGAGACCGAGTTTGGTAATAAGCTAACCAGAGAGTTGGTCAGGTAAACTCGGTGGGACCGATTTGCTCTTTCGGTGAGACCGAAAAGTTACAAAAAGGAAACAAGAGTTTACACTGCAATCTCGGTGGGACCGATTCGCTCTTTCGGTGAGACCGAAAAGTTACGAAAGGGAAACAGAGAGTTTGCAATCCCATCTCGGTGAGACCGAGATCCCTATCGGTAGAACCGAATTGCTAGGGTTTGGCAGTGGCTTATGACAAGTGAAACTCGGTGGCGCCGGATAGAAAGAATCGGTAGGACCGAGTTTGGCTTAGGGTTTAGGTCATATGTGGATATGGGAAAGTAGTTGAGGGTTTTGGAGCATATCACTAAGCACATGAAGCAAGAGGCTCATTAAGCAACACCTCATCCCTCCTTGATAGTATTGGCTTTTCCTAAAGACTCAATGTGATCTTGGATCACTAAAATATAAAATGAAGAGTCTTGAGCTTTTGAGCTTGAGCCAATCCTTTGTCCTTAGCATTTTGAGGGTTCCACTTTCACATCCATGCCATGCCAATCATTGAGCTTTCCTGAAATAGTCATCTTGGAATAGCATTAGCTCAATGAGCTATATGTTGTTATGAATTACCAAAACCACCTAGGGATAGTTGCACTTTCAATCTCCCCCTTTTTGGTAATTGATGACAACATATAGATCAAAGCTTCGACAAATGATAATAAGCATGAAATATATCGTCGCTTTGAGAAGTATGTGACAAGTAAGAGCTCCCCCTAAATTTGTGCATATTTAAAATTTGCTTTGGACTGCAAATGCACAAAGAGTTAGAGTCATGGGTTACTCTTCCATGTCACATACATCTTGGTGGAGCGCTTAAAATGATAAGAATGAAATACATGCACTCATCACCAAGAATAGTGAATGATCACATAAGATAGATAAGATGATAATATTAAGCAAACATTAAGTGTAGCTTATGATCAAACACATGATCATCAATGTCTCACGAGCAATGACATAGTATCTCACACAAAAGCAAACAAAGTTCGAAAAACCACCAAATAAAGCAAGAGAGAATAAAAGCAACACTCTCTCTCGAAGCCTATGATCTATACATTTTCTCCCCCTTTGGCAACAAGTTACCAAAAAGTTCCTAGAAAATGCATAGTGCTAAGTCGACACTCAGGCTTGATCTTCAGGTGGTGGTGGAGTCCGGAGCACTCCAAGGACGAAGCCTTCTGTAGACGTGGTCGGAGTCGAGGCTGAAGTGGACGCTGGAGCTGGTGGAACTGAGGCTGTAGCTAGTGCATACGTGGTGGCTCTGGGGTCAGCAACTGGCACTGCAGACGACCTCGGACCTCGTGGCACTCTGGCAAAGGCATCAGTTGTAGTCTTGCCTCTCCTCTCCTGCATGTCATCCTGGAGCTGCTCCACTGCAGTCTGAATCTCTGTCACTTTGACATCCAAGTCATAGAACTTTTGTTCCATGATCCTCTCTAAGCTTGCCTGGTTCTGAGTTAGGGTGGCTAGTCCTTGCTCAATCCGCAGGGTGGATGCAATCAAGTAACCAAGCTGCTCTTGTTTGGTTTTCAGGAAATATTCAGATGCCTCCTCTTGAGTAGGCATCTTGGCAGCTTTCTCCTTCCTCGCCTTCTCCTTCTTGGCTTGTGCTTGGGCAGATGATGGCTCATTCTCAGTCATGACCACTTGATTATCTTCAAAGTCTGGATGGATGGGCAGGTGTTCCTTGTCCAATAAGTATATGCCCGTGCCCATCTTAGAGTTGATGAGCTCCTGAATCTGTGGGGCATATCCACAGCTCCTCTTCTGGTCTGCTGCTGTCCTCTTGATTGTTTCAATCATAAGGCTCATGACTTTGAATTTCTGTGGCACGTCAAAGATATGAAGCAAGTTGATCGCGTGGCCCCTGATCATCTTGTGATCTCCAGACTTGGGCAATAGGGTGTGCCTAAGAATCCAGTTGATGGTTGGCAGCCCTGACAGAAGATAGTGTACTGAGCCAAACTTGAACGTATCAAGTGCTTCATTTGGAATCTCCTTGTACATGTTTGACATTGAGTTGTGGTCCATCTTCTTCTTGGCATAAATGTCCAAGTCATCGTCATGCTCTTCTGGGGCATTAATCAGCTGAGCCCATTCAGCAACTGTAGACTGGTACCTCGTACCCTCTGACATCCATACAATCCTGCCATCTGGATAGAAATGGGCTGTGGAGTAGAACTGCATGATGAGTTCCTCGTTCCACTTTGTGAGCTTCTGCCCAACAAAGTCCTCTACTCCACATGCCTTGAAGCTGTCCTGCACTCCAGGGTAGTACTCTTCGTTGTCCTTGATGTATTGCCAATCAACCCATCTCATATCACAGACAATTGGCTTCTTGTCTAGCAGCACTGTCTCATAAAAGTCTGCTGCTCCTTGGTGTGAAACCTGTAGTCAACTGCAGTCCTTCTCCTTGAAGCATACGGGTCTGCTTCTCTCCACTTCCGGAGCCCTGAATCTCTCCTGAGTTTCATATCCTCAGCCACAGGATGAGCATCGTTGTGGTCTGGGATCTTGGGCTTGAGCTTTCTAAGAACATTCTCTTCTTCTTCTTCTGCAGCTTCACGCACTGGGGCCTTGTTCTTCTCAGTAGCTGGGATGCTTCTTGTGTTCCTCTTTGGCTTTGGCTTTGGAGCTGGTTTGGCCTTGAAAGCAGCTACCCCTGTTCTTATGGCATCACCCATCAGCTTGGGTGCCTTAGGTGCTAGTGCAGCTACCTCTTCTTCTTCCTCCTCATCTTCCATGATGGAAGCCTTGCCAAGCACTCTGGCTACAGTTTTCTTCACCCTTTCTTTCCTCTTCTTGCCTTCAGCAGCAACTGGCTCAATGGGAGTGGGCTTCTCAGTTGAAGCTCTGGCCTTTGACATAGGCTGCCTGCCTGCTGGCCTTTTGATCTTCATCCCTGGTTTTATGCCCTGTGCTGGCTCAACTCTCTTGGAAGTTGCTTCCTCTTCTGCCACATAATCCTCATCTTCCGAGTCTGAGGTTCTCTTCTTTCTCTGTCTTGTGGCAGCTTTAGGCAGATTGCTAGGGGTGCTCCTGCTGCCATCATCTGAGGAACTTGAGGGACTAGTGCCCTCACTCATCTGCACTTGCTGCTCCGACAAGTTCTGGCTATCACTTTGGTCTGACATGATGCAAACTCTGACTGCTGACCCTGTGAATAGGTTATAGATGAGATAGAGTGGATGAGCATCACAAAATGCAGAGATTTTTGCAAAAGAATAATTCAAAAACTTAGTTTTAGTTTCCCACTGAAAGCATCTCGGATCTACCGATTTCTAAACTCGGTGATACCGAAGCAGTTTTGGCACCTAAACTAGTGAACTCGGTCAGACCGAGTCACAGTTCGGTGGCACCGAGACTGCTAGGGTTTCACAGAGTTCCAAAATCGGTCACACCGATAAGTAATTCTCGGTCAGACCGAGTCTCACTTGTGCAATGGCATAAGCCAAATCGGTGGGACCGAGTTTTTCAACTCGGTGGGTCCGAGATGGTTTCGGCGGAAACCTAACCCTAAAATTTTCGAATTAAACCTAATCTACGAGTTCATTGACTGGATAGAAGTTTAACAAACGTGGCAAGAATCATGATGATCACAATGTGCTAAGAATCGGATTGGGGAATAGCACAAAGATCGAGTCCATACCCTAGTTCGGCGGAGACTCGCTACGGCGGCAACGGCGGGGTTGAATTTCCGTTGACGGCGACGGAGACCAGCGACTGGAGGCGGCTGGCGGCGAGGAGACGATCCGGAGACCAAGTTGGCAGAGCAGGCTATCGCGCGGGCGAAGGGGTTCGGAGAAATTTCCAAATTTTTGCCCGTGACTATATATAGCCCGACCCTGTCGGTGTGACCGAGTGGAACAACTCGGTGGCACCGAGATGCAAAACTGTATACAGTTGTTGCAACTCGGTGTGACCGAATGGTTCAAATCGGTTGCACCGAGATCGAAAACCTAGATCAACTTAATGATCTCGGTAGGACCGAAAGTAGGGTATCGGTCAGACCGAGAATCATAAAGAGGTTTTGGAAGTTTAAGTCTATGACGAATCGGGGACTCCAGCGCTCCTCACACAGAGTGGTTCGAATCTGACTTGATCAAATTTTGTGATGTAGCATGAATAGAGTTTGAGACGAGAAAAGCATAGATAGCTAGAGGAGGTTCTTAGGCATTCTTGTCCATCCACTTGGCAAAAGGAAATAAAACCAAACAATCAAAACAACAAGTGGATGTCCTCGAATGAGTAAAATATGCAACCAGCATGCTCACACAATAAGATGGCAAATGAAATATGTGACAAGGCATGCACAACCAATTCTAGCATCTATCAAGCAATTTGCGATGACAAGGTCATCTATATATGAGTATATTGACTTAGGAGTCAAGTGAGAACACTTGATCATAGGTCATACTCATTGTTTAAGCTCAAGTGGGGTTACCACTTTTACATAAAGCATTGTTGTGTTCACATCTTTAGAGTTGCTTTAGCTCAAGTCTTAGAGTAAAGCTCCCCCTAGATGTGATATCCCCCCTTAGAGGGATGAACTAACCTCGGGTTTTGTCGATGATGACTTCATGTAGATGTTGAAGATGTGGATGCTCAATGTTGATGTAGATCACTTGGAGCTATCCATTTGAGTGAATTGCACTTTCAATACCTACATGGGTTAGTCCCACAAGGAACAAACAAGGATATCCATAGACATAGAGTGATGCACACACAAGATGATGTCCATGAAAACTTTTAGGTTACCTTGTCCCTTGTCTTACCAACAAGAGGGTTTGTGACTCCTTGAACTAGTGCAAGATGTGGAAGTTGATTGCACTTGTTCTTGCCAAAATGATAAGAGTGAAGTATGTTGGCGGAGTCACCCTCAAGAACTCTCTAGTTCTTCTTCTTTTGGATCCACACCATCTTGATGGGAATCCTTGGAGTTGTAGTCGTACTTGATGAAGTGGAACTTGAAGTAGTCTTGGGAATCCACTTGACTAAGGTCTTAGGAGCTTCTTCAAATGCATCAATTTCCTCTTGAAGCTTGTCCTTGCCTTTTTGCTTGTAGTCTTGTGGTGGAAGATCATCTTGAGCTTGTGTCCCCTTGAAAGAAGTATCATACTTCTCTTGTTGAGGAACAAACTTTGTCTTGGGGTATTGATCTTCTTCCCACTCAACTCCATTGGCATTGAACTTTCGTTCAAAACCAACACCTTGATTCTTCCGGTGCATTCCTTGCTTGCGCACAATTTCCTCGAATTGCTTACTCCCGGCAAGGCTTTTGTACACTCCTTTCTCTATAATTCCCTTCAATAAGCTATTTTCTTGCTCAAGTGTAACTTGGCTAAGAGAATCATTAGTGGAATCAAGAGAACTACTAGAAGCAACAATATTGGATTTAGCATGATCATTGTTACTGCTAGAGGAAGAATCTTTCTTGTTCTTGTTACTAGACTTGACTTGAGGCATGTAAGTGGATAAGAGTAAACGCTTGGCAATGTAAGAAGAACTTTTCTTGCGGAGATCATCATTGATTGCTTTTAAGAACTCATGCTCTTGCTCAAGATTGAGCTTTTCAAAGCGTAATTTCTCATGAGCTCTTAAAAGTTCTCGATGATCTTCGAAGATAGTTTCATGAGCTAACTTAAGAGTGTTTAGTTCTTTAGTTAGAGCCTCAATCTTCTCCTTATCATTGTCATTCGTTTTATCTTGATTAGCATGATTAATTGACGTTTCATCATAGTATTCATCACTAGAGTTGTCAACAAGCAAATCATCACCTAACAAGTCATCTTCATCACTATTGAAATCAACATACTCGGGGTGTGTTACCTTAGGACCTTTGGCCATGAAGCATCTTCCAATTCCTTCATTTGGTGAGTCAAATATGTCGTAGGAGTTGGTTGACACAAGTGCTAGACCGGCAACACCTTCATCTTGAGTATCTTCGGAGTCGGAGTGATAACTTCTCTCGGAGTGGCTGTCGGAGTCGGAGCCGGATACCCATTCACCAACATGAGCTTGATGTCTTCGTTTTGTGTAGCTCCTTGATGATTTTTCCTTCCTTTCCGAATCCTTGCTTCTCCGTGAGTATCTTCGTTCATAACGATCATCTCTACTCCTTCTCTCTCTTGGTGGTGATTCTTTGCTTCTTCTTTTTGGAGAATCTTCTCTTCTCTTGTAGGGAGCCGTACACTCATTGGAATAGTGTCCGGGTCTTCCACAACTGTAGCAGTTTCGCTCTCGACTAGAAGATCTTTTGTCATTGTAGGACCTTGACTTGAAGCTTCTATCTTTGCTTCTACTCTTGTAGAACTTGTTGAAGTTCTTCACCATTAAGCTCAATTCTTCATTGAAGTTTTGTTTCTCACTTGATGATGTAGGGGCTTCACATGAGGCTTTGTAGGCACCACTTGATTTGTTGTGAAGTTCCTCTTTATCCTTAAGTGACATCTCATGAGCAACAATTCTTCCAATCACCTCCGTTGGCTTGAGATCTTTGTAATTGGGCATCATTTGGATCAATGTGCACACGGTATCATATTTTCCATCCAAGGCTCTTAGAATCTTCTTGATGATGAATCTATCGGTCATCTCTTCACTTCCTAAGCCGGCAATCTCATTTGTGATGAGAGCAAGCCTAGAGTACATTTCAGCGACACCTTCACCATCCTTCATTTTGAACTTGTCAAGTTGACTTTGAAGCACATCCAACTTGGATTCCTTGACGGAGTCGGTACCTTCGTGCATATCAATCAAAGTGTCCCAAATTTCCTTTGCATTCTCAAGACGGCTGATTTTGTTGAATTCTTCGGGGCACAATCCGTTGAAGAGAATATCACAAGCTTGAGCATTGTATTGCAACATCTTCAACTCATCCGCGGTAGCTTCACGGTTTGGTTCTTTCCCATCAAAGAAGTCACCTTGCAAACCAACACACACAATAGCCCAAACGGCGAGGTTATGTCCAAGAATATGCATTTTCATTTTATGCTTCCAACTAGCAAAATTAGTACCATCAAAGTAAGGACCTCTACGGTGATAATTTCCCTTGCTAGACGCCATACTCTCCTAGATTGTGAAACCAAGGCTATGACCACCAAAAGCTATGGAAGATCAAAGCAAATGGAGACCAAAGCTCTGATACCACTTGTAGGATCGAAAGTATGTCTAGAGGGGGGTGATTAGACTACTTGACCAAATAAAAACTTAACCTTTTCCCAATTTTAGTTCTTGGCAGATTTTAGCTATTGTAGGACAAGTCAAGCAATCATCACACAATTCAAGCAAGCATGCAAAGAGTATATTGGCAGCGGAAAGTAAAGCATGTAACTTGCAAGAATGTAAAGGGAAGGGTTTGGAGAATTCAAACGCAATTGGAGACACAGATGTTTTTCCCGTGGTTCGGATAGGTGGTGCTATCCTACATCCACGTTGATGGAGACTTCAACCCACGAAGGGTAACGGTCGCGCGAGTCCACGGAGGGCTCCACCCACGAAGGGTCCACGAAGTAGCAACCTTGTCTATCCCACCATGGCCATCGCCCACGAAGGACTTGCCTCACTAGCGGTAGATCTTCACGAAGTAGGCGATCTCCTTGCCCTTACAAACTCCTTGGTTCAACTCCACAATCCTGTCGGAGGCTCCCAAGTGACACCTAGCCAATCTAGGAGACACCACTCTCCAAGAAGTAACAAATGGTGTGTTGATGATAAACTCCTTGCTCTTGTGCTTCAAATGATAGTCTTCCCAACACTCAACTCTCTCTCATAGGATTTGGATTTTGTGGAAAGAAGATTTGAGTGGAAAGAAACTTGGGGAAGGCTAAAGATCAAGATTCATATGGTAGGAATGGAATATCTTGGTCTCAACACATGAGTAGGTGGTTCTCTCTCAGAACATATGAGTTGGAATTGTGTATGTGTTCTGATGGCTCTCTCCACAAATGAAGAGGAGGTGGAGGGGTATATATAGCCTCCACACAAAATCCAACCGTTACACACAATTTTCCAATCTCGGTGGGACCGAATCAACAAACTCGGTCGGACATGCAACTCGATAGGACCGATATGGTTAGGGTTTGGGCATAACGTAATCTCGGTGAGACCGATTACACAAACTCGGTGAGACCGAGTTTGGTAATAAGCTAACCATAGAGTTGGTCAGGTAAACTCGATGGGACCGATTTGCTCTTTCGGTGAGACCGAAAAGTTACAAAAAGGAAACAGAGAGCTTACACTGCAATCTCGGTGGGACCGATTCGCTCTTTCGGTGAGACCAAAAAGTTACGAAAGGGAAACAGAGAGTTTGCAATCCCATCTCGGTGAGACCGAGATCCCTATCGGTAGAACCGAATTGCTAGGGTTTGGCAGTGGCTTATGACAAGTGAAACTCGGTGGCGCCGGATAGAAAGAATCGGTAGGACCGAGTTTGGCTTAGGGTTTAGGTCATATGTGGATATGGGAAAGTAGTTGAGGGTTTTGGAGCATATGACTAAGCACATGAAGCAAGAGGCTCATTAAGCAACTCCTCATCCCTCCTTGATAGTATTGGCTTTTCCTAAAGACTCAATGTGATCTTGGATCACTAAAATATAAAATGAAGAGTCTTGAGCTTTTGAGCTTGAGCCAATCCTTTGTCCTTAGCATTTTGAGGGTTCCACTTTCACATCCATGCCATGCCAATCATTGAGCTTTCCTAAAATAGTCATCTTGGAATAGCATTAGCTCCATGAGCTATATGTTGTTATGAATTACCAAAACCACCTAGGGATAGTTGCACTTTCAGGCGGAGGCGGAGGCGGCTGCCCAGCAGGCGGGGGAGGTAGGAGGCCGTCTCCCTTGGCAATCCTGGTGAGCCAGTGGCACTTCCGGGTGGTGTGATTCGATGGCTTCGCGCCGCTATGGAACTTGCAAGGTCCATCCAGAGTCTGCTCGTAGGAGAAGGCCGAGAACCAGTTGGGCTTGCCGCCTTTCTGTCGCTTGGGCGGAGGCTGCCCATCCGGCTGCTGGGCTTCAACTGTCGCGACATGCCGGCTGCTGGAAGCCGGCTGCGGGGCCTTGCGCTTGTGGTCGCTCTACTGTTGCCGCTGACTGATATCTCCCGCCGGAGTTCTTGGAGCTTGAGGGGCCACTTTGCCAGTTGCACTAACTTGAATTTCCCCCTTCATGGAGGAGTCGGCCGTGGCGTACTTGTCTGCTATGATCAGCAGCTCGTCGAGGGTTTCTGACTCGTCCCGGAGGAGCTTGTGCTTGAGGAGGGTGCCTTCTCTGCACCCGGCGGTGAAGTACTCCATAGCCTGCACCTCGTGCACGCCCTCGCAGCAGTTCCGAAGCTCGGCCCAACGCGTGAGGTAGTCGCGAGTCGACTCGTCGGGACCTTGCATGCACAAGGAGAGCTGACGAGGCTTGGGAGGACGCTTGTACGTGCTGGTGAAGTTGCGGACGAAGGCTTCGGCGAAGTCGACCCATCTGTTTATGCTACGGGGCTTCAGGCTGTTCAGCCATGTCTGGGCCGTGCCCTGGAGCATGAGCGGAACGTATTTTACGGCGACACGCTTGTTGCCGTTCGCTATGCTGACAGCCGTGGAGTAGTCGACTAGCCAGTCTTCCGGCTTCACGGAGCCAGTGTACTTGGGCGTGTCTCATGGGAGCGTGAACCCTTTGGGAAAGGGCTCGTCTCGAATGCGGGGCCCGAAACAAGGCGGACCCAACTCGTCTTCTTCTTCCAGCGCTAGGGATCGGTGAAGCCGGTCGATCCGGTGGCGGGCGTCGTTTTCCCCGACTCCCTCTCGGTGGCCAAGGCGGTCGCCAAGAGTCGGATGATCAACAGGTGGCGGGGAGACTCACCTTTCCTTGTGAGGAGGAGGAGGCGGACAGTCGTCCCGTCGTTCCACTGCTCTCGGGCGGCCGTCTCGGTCGCGCTCTATGGTAATGTGAGTCCGACTGTGGCTGACAGTCGGATCCTTGTCCTTTCTTCCTCGGGCGCCGCCAGTTGGTGTCCGAGACGTCGCGCCTTGGTCTCGACAAAGGTCGTCGTTTTGCCGCCGCGGCGCCTCTGTGCGGTAGCCGGCCTCGTTCTGCGCGACAGACGCGTCGAGGAGCCGCTGGACTCGCTCCATCATCAGGCGGCGCTCTTCGCCCTCGAAATTGTCCAGCTCGTCCGCCGCCACCTAGGCGGCTCGAATGTTCTCCGCAGGCGTGGCGTACACAGGGCGACTTGCCCCGAATAGGTTGGCGATGGCTACGCCGCGCTGCTGGACCGCGCCGAGGCGGCTGGTCCCAGCTGGGGCTGGCGAGCCGCCAACAGCGCGATCCATCTCCCGCTGGTAGGCTTTTGACAAGCGTCTCATGCTAGCTAGCTTCTTCGCGCCTTCGACGAGCTGAAGGCGGCGGGCCTCCAACGTCTCCGCGTCAGCATCTTCCGGAATGGGCGCAGTCAGGTCTTGTAGCGCCGCACCAAGTGGGTCATGCGCTCCTCCACCGGGGAGCTCGTCATGACTGATGACGAGCACCTCGGTGATGGTGCTTCCGCCGCTCTCCGCACGAGGGAGAGGCTCGTCGTAGACCACCACATTAGTGGGGAACGCGTCGAGCGACGCGGTGTCAGAGTCGACCAGCATCGGGTCGGTGGAGCCTACAGACTCCAAGTCCACGGCAGGCTCGCCGGAGACGTGGAGTTGATCGAGGAGGCCCGCGAGGAGGCTCTCGGAGCCGCCCGTGCCTGCGTCGGATGCAGGTTCGTCGGAGATGCGAACTTTGCCGACAAGTTCAGCGAGGCGGCTAGCTGCGCAGGTGATCTCAACGCCGTGCAGCGCGTCGGCGCAAACTCCGTCTGGCGTGCCTGGCTGGCTGCGCTCGCCAGGGAGGAAAAGGGTTCCCGTCCAGAACAGGTCTCCGGACGATGGTGCACCAGGCCCCACGGTGGGCGCCAAATGTCGGGGGTTGGGTGCGACATATGCCAAAGGATGGCTTATCATGGTGGGGGCGAGTAGAACGTCGCCGGTGCCTGGAAACGGGATGAGGCGTAGACATGCACGCCGGCGAATCTTACCCAGCTTCAGGGCTCTCCGGGGAGATAATACCCCTACTGCTGCTCTACGGGGTCTTCGCATGATTACTATGGCAAAGTGTTTACACGATTGCTCCTTGAGCTGTTTTCTGGAGGTAGGAGAGGGCAAGGCTAGCCTCTCCCTCCTATATGATCTGGTCTAGAGCTAATGGATCCCAACCCTTTGCATGGGTGCCCTGGGGGGTTTATATAGGCCTACCCCCCAAGGGTACAATGGTAATCCGGCTGGACGCGGGCCCAGCCGTCAGTGCCTCCGGCCTCCGTCTTCTCCGCCGACTGCTGGGGCCCGCCGACTGGCTAGGTACGGAGCCGACAGGCCGCGTCCATCGTGGGCGGGTCTTGCCAGCTGCTGATTACTGTAGCCGTGCTTCTGATGACGCGGGCTTGGTCATGGAGTCGTGGCAACAGCCCCGCCGCCTGGCGGGCGATCACTATTGCCACTCTCCGTCACATCTGATTAATGGCGCGTGGGCCCCGGGGGAGGAGCCGGCCGACTCTCAGGGGCTTACTCCCGACGGGTCCGACTTGTGGCGCAATTGCAGTCTTCTGGGATCCCGCTGGCCAGTGGGACCCGCCGCCCAAAGGTCGTACAGACAAGTCATCGTGGGCGCAGGATTCGGTCCACTGGTGCTGATGTCAGGGCCAGCATGGCAACAGTGCCACGCCGCACGGAGATCTCTGTGGGTACGGCGTACTGTGACAATGCTCGCCTTTGGTAAGGGGTGGGAGCGGTCTTCACTATAGCCACTCCCCTGTCCTGTCCCTCTTGATGAGTACATGGGGTTTTGCTGGAGTCGCGGGCCGACTCCCCAAGGCCGGCTTCTTGGGAAGTCGTCAGTCAGGAGTCGGTTTGTCCTGAAGTCGTCCCTGGGACTCGGCCGCGAGTGGCTAGACGGTGGCCTTGCCGCTGACTCCTCAGAAGGCGGCTCTTTGTCCTAGAGTCTTGAGGGGCGCAGCCTGCCCCGATGTCTTGAAAGGTTCTGGGACTCGGGTTAGCCTACCCGTGGCCCATTACTCCGACACTAGCATATGCAGATATGGCCTCAGAACACTGAGACTGAAAGGTCGAGCGTGAATCATATAGTAGATATGATCAACATAGTGATGTTCACCATTGAAAGCTACTCCATTTCACGTGATGATCGGTTATGGTTTAGTTGATTTGGATCACATGATCACTTAGAGGATTAGAGGGATGTCTTTCTAAGTGGGAGTTCTTAAAGTAATATGATTAATTGAACTTAAATTTATCATGAACTTAGTCCTGGTAGTATTAGCATATCTATGTTGTAGATCAATAGCCCGCGTTTAGTCCCCTGTTTTATTTTTGATATGTTCCTAGAGAAAACTAAGTTGAAAAATATTAGTAGCAATAATGCGGATTGGATCCGTGATCTGAGGTTTATCCTCATTGCTTCACAGAAGAATTATGTCCTTGATGCACCGCAAGGTGACAAACCTATTGCAGGAGCAGATGTAGATGTTATGAACGTTTGGCTAGATCAATATGATGACTACTCGATAGTTTAGTGCACCATGCTTAAACAGCTTAGAATCGGGACTTAAAAGACATTTTGAACGTCATGGACCATATGAGATGTTCCAGGAGTTGAAGTTAATACTACAAGCAAATACCCGAGTTGAGAGATATGAAGTCTCCAACAAGTTCTATAGCTAAAAGATGGAGGAGAATAGCTCAAGCAGTGAGCATGTGCAAAGATTGTCTGGGTACTACAATCGCTTGAATCAAGTGGGAGTTAATCTTCCAGATAAAATAGTGATTGACATAATTCTCTAGTCACCATCACCAAGTTAGTAGAACTTCGTGATGAACTATAATATGCAAGGGATAACGGAAACGATTCCCAAGCTCTTCGTGATGCTGAAATCGACGAAGGTAGAAATCAAGAAAAACATCAAGTGTTGACGGTAAACAAAACCACTAGTTTCAAGTAAAGGGACAAAGGGAAGAAAGGGTAACTTCAAGAAGAATGGCAAACAAGTTGTTGCTCAAGTGAAAAAACCCAAGTCTGGACCTAAGCCTGAAACTGAGTGCTTCTACTGCAAAGGGACTGGTCATTGGAAGCGGAACTACCCCAAGTAATTGGCGGATAAGAAGGATGGCAAAGTGAACATAGGTATATTTGATATACATGTTATCGATGTGTACTTTACTAATGTTTATAGCAACCCCTCAGTATTAGATACTAGTTCAGTGGCTAAGAATAGTAACTCGAAACGGGAATTGCAGAATGAATAGAGACTAGTTAAGGGTGAAGTAACGATGTGTGTTGGAAGTAGTTCCAAGAATGATATGATCATCATCGCACACTCCCTATACTTTCGGGATTAGTGTTGAACCTAAATAAATGTTATTTGGTGTAAAATCGTTGAGCAAGAATATGATTTGATCATGTTTATTGCAATACGGTTATTCATTTAAGTTAGAGAATAATTGTTATTCCGTTTACATGAATAAAACCTTCTATGGTTATACACCCAATAAAATGGGTTGTTGGATCTCGATCGTAGTGATACACATATTCATAATATTGAAGCC
This sequence comes from Triticum aestivum, assembly GCF_018294505.1. Lineage (NCBI taxonomy): Eukaryota > Viridiplantae > Streptophyta > Magnoliopsida > Poales > Poaceae > Triticum > Triticum aestivum. Next base: position 557,612,780 of record NC_057812.1, on the reverse strand, counting down.
AAAAGATGCAAAGTTAATAATGATAGTGCAACTTATTTGTGGCACTGCCGTTTAGGTCATATTGGTATAAAGCACATGAAGAAACTCCATGCTGATGGGATTTTCGAATCACTTGATGCTTGCGAACCATGCCTTATGGGCAAGATGACTAAAACTCCGTTCTCCGGAACAATGGAGCGAGCAACTGATTTATTGGAAATAATATATACTGATGTATGCAGTCCGATGAGTGTTGAGGCTCGTAGCGGGTATCGTTATTTTCTGACCTTCACAAATGATTTGAGCAGATATGGGTATATCTACTTGATGAAACATAAGTCTGAAACATTTGAAAAGTTCAAAGAACTTCAGAGTGAAGTGGAAAATCATCGTGACAAGAAAATAAAGTTTCTACGATCTGATTGTGAAAGAGAATATTTGAGTTACGAGTTTGGTCTTCATTTGAAACAATGTGAAATAGTTTTGCAACTCACGCCACCTAGAACACCATAGCGTAATGGTGTGTCCGAACGTCATAACCGTACTTTATTTGATATAGTGCAATCTATGATGTCTCTTACCGATTTACCACTATCGTTTTGGGGTTATGCATTAGAGACAGCTGCATTCACATTAAAAAGGGCACCATCGAAATCTGTTGAGACGACGCCTTATGAACTGTGGTTTGGCAAGAAACCAAAGTTGTTGTTTCTTAAAGTTTGGGGTTGCAATGCTTACGTGAAAAAGTTTCATCTTGATAAGCTCAAACCCAGGTCGGAGAAGTGCATCTTCATAGGATACCCAAAAGTAACTATTGGGTACACCTTCCATCACAGATCTGAAGGCAAGATATTTGTTGCTGAGAATGGATCCTTTCTAGAGAAGGAGTTTCTCTCGAAAGAAGTGAGTGGGAGGAAAGTGGAACTTGATGAGGTAAGTATACCTGCTCCTCTATTGGAAAGTAGTTCATCACAGAAACCAGTTTTTGTGACGCCTACACCAATTAGTGAGGAAGTTAATGATGATGATCATGGAACTTCAGATCAAGTTACTACTGAACCTCATAGGTCAACCAGAGTAAGATCCGCACCAGAGTGGTACGGTAATCCTGTTCTGGAAGTCATGCTACTAGATCATGATGAACCTATGAACTATGAAGAAGCGATGGTGAGCCCAGATTCCGCAAAATGGCTTGAGGCCATGAAATCTGAGATGGGATCCATGTATGAGAACAAAGTGTGGACTTTGGTTGACTTGCCCGATGATCGGCAAGCAATTGAGAATAAATGGATCTTCAAGAAGAAGACTGACGCTAACGGTAATGTTACTGTCTACAAAGCTCGACTTGTTGTGAAATGTTTTCGACAAGTTCAAGGGATTGACTATGATGAGATTTTCTCACTCGTAGCGATGCTTAAGTATGTCCGAATCATGTTAGCAAATTGTCGCATTTTATGAAATCTGGCAAATGGATAAATAAAACTGCATTCCTTAAAGGATTTATTAAAGAAGGTTTTGTCAATCCTAAAGGTGCTAACAAAATATGCAAGCTCCAGCGATCCATCTATGGACTGGTGCAAGCATATATACGCTTTGATAAGTTGATCAAAGCATATAGTTTTATACAGACTTGCGGTGAAGCCTGTATTTACAAGAAAGTGAGTGGGAGCAGTACAACATTTCTGATAAGTATATGTAAATGACATATTGTTGATCGGAAATAATATGGAATTATTCTGCAAAGCATAAAGGAATGTTTGAAATGAGTTTTTCAAAGAAAGACCACGGTGAAGCTGCTTACATATTGAGCATCAAGATCTATAAAGATATATCAAGACACTTGATAAGTTTTTCAATGAGTATATACCTTGACAAGATTTTGAAGTAGTTCAAATTGGAACAGTCAAAGAAGGAGTTCTTGCCTGTGTTACAAGGTGTGAAGTTGAGTAAGACTCAAAACCCGACCACGACAGAAGATAGAGAGAGAATGAAAGCCATTCCCTATACCTCAGCCATAGGTTCTATAAAGTATGCCATGCTGTGTACCAGACCTATTGTATACCCTACCCTGAGTTTGGCAAGGGAGTACAATAGTGATCTAGGAGTAGATCACTGGACATTGGTCAAAATTATCCTTAGTGGAATAAGGATATGTTTCTCGATTATGGAGGTGACAAAAGGTTCATCGTAAAGGGTTACGTCGATGCAAGTTTTGACACTGATCTAGATGACTCAAAGTTTCAATCTGGATACATATTGAAAGTGGGAGAAATTAGCTAGAGTAGCTTTGTGTAGAGCATTGTTGACATAGAAATTTGCAAAATACATACGGATCTGAATGTGGCAGACCCGTTGACCAAACTTCCCTCACAAGCAAAACATGATCACACCTTAGTACTCTTTGGGTATTAATCACATAGTGATGTGAACTAGATTATTGACTCTAGTAAACCCTTTGGGTCTTGGTCACATGACGATGTGAACTATGGGTGTTAATCACATGGTGATGTGAACTATTGATGTTAAATCACATGGCGATGTGAACTAGATTATTGACTCTAGTGCAAGTGGGAGACTGAAGGAAATATGCCCTAGAGGCAATAATAAAGTTATTATTTATTTCCTTATTTCATGATAAATGTTTATTATTTATGCTAGAATTGCATTAACCGGAAACATAATACATGTGTGAATACATAGACAAACAGAGTGTCACTAGTATGCCTCTACTTGACTAGCTCGTTGAATCAAAGATGGTTAAGTTTCCTAGCCATAGACATGAGTTGTCATTTGATTAACGGGGTCACATCATTAGAGAATGATGTCATTGACTTGACCCATTCCGTTAGCATAGCACTTGATCGTTTAGTTTGTTGCTATTGCTTTCTTCATGACCTATACATGTTCTTATGACTATGAGATTATGCAACTCCCATTTATCGGAGGAACACTTTGTGTGCTACCAAACGTCACAACGTAACTGCGTGATTGTAAAGGTGCTCTACAGGTGTCTCCGAAGGTACTTGTTGGGTTGGCGTATTTCGAGATTAGGATTTGTCACTCCGATTGTCGAAGAGGTATCTCTGGGCCCTCTCGGTAATGCACATCACTTAAGCCTTGCAAGCATTGCAACTAATGAGTTAGTTGCGGGATGATGTGTTATTAAATGAGTAAAGAGACTTTCCAGTAACGAGATTGAAGTAGGTATTGAGATACCGACGATCGAATCTCGGGCAAGTAACATACCGATGACAAAGGGAACAACGTATGTTGTTATGCGGTTTGACCGATAAAGATCTTCGTATAATATGTAGGAACCAATATGAGCATCCAGGTTTCGCTATTGGTTATTGACCGGAGACATGTCTCGGTCATGTCTACATAGTTCTCGAACCCGTAGGGTCCGCACGCTTAAAGTTTCGGTGACGATTTGTATTATGAGTTTATATGTTTTGATGTACCGAAGATTGTTCGGAGTCCCAGATGTGATCACGGACATGACGAGGAGTCTCGAAATGGTCGAGACATGAAGATTGATATATTGGAAGCCTATGTTTGGATATCGGAAGTGTTCCGGGTGAAATCGGGATTTTACCGGAGTACCGGGAGGTTACCGGAACCCCTCGGGAGGTAAATGGGCCTTAGTGGGCCTTTACGGAGAAGAGGAGAGGCGGCCAGGGCTGGGCCGCGCGCCCCTCCCCCCTAGTCCGAATAGGACAAGGAGAGGAGGGCGGCGCCCCCCTTTCCTTCTCTCCCTCCTCTTTCCCCCTCCCGAATCCTATTCCAACTAGGAAAAGGGGGGGAGTCCTACTCCCGGTGGGAGTAGGACTCCTCCTGGAGCGCCCTCTCCCTGGCCGGCCACACCCCCCTTGCTTATTTATATACGGGGGCAAGGGGGCACCCCATAGACACAACAATTGATCAAGTTGATCTTTTAGCCGTGTGCGGTGCCCCCTCCACCATAGACCACCTCGATAATACTGCAGCGGTGCTTAGGCGAAGCCCTGCGTCGGTAGAACATCAAAATTGTCACCACGCCGTCGTGCTAACGAAACTCTCCCTCAACACTCGGCTGGATCGAAGTTCGAGGGACGTCATCGGGCTGAACGTGTGCTGAACTCGGAGGTGTCGTGCGTTCGGTACTTGATCGGTCGGATCGTGAAGACGTACGACTACATCAACCGCGTTGTGCTAACACTTACGCTTTCGGTCTACGAGGGTACTTGGACAACACTCTCCCCTCTCGTTGTTGTGCATCACCACAATCTTGCGTGTGCGTAGGATTTTTTTTGAAATTATTACGTTCCCCAATAGCTGGTCACTGCCAACAACACAAAGTTGCAACCTGCGACGTAGAAAGCGTCAACCGGCCTTGCAAAAAGCTTTAACGGCGACGACGGAGAGGCTGCAATGGCGAGGTTGCGACGACGAGGTTGCAAGCTGCAATGGCAAGGCCGCTACCTGACGACGATGAGACTACGATGGTGAAGGTTGCAAGCTGCAACGGCGAGGCTTCTACCCGATGATGGCTAGGCTACAACGGCGAGGTTGCAAGCTGCAACGGTGATGCTACGATGGTGGTGAATGAGGGAGGGTGCGGGGACGAGGTGACGGTGCTGCGACGAGCAGCGGCATGGATGAGGAGGACGTGGGTGCTGCCTCTCCTCTCCGGGGCGCACGCACACAATGGCCAGGGCAGAGACATCCCGTGTCGAACGGATCTGAAACTGACGGCGGGAAGAAGATGATGACTGAAGGGCGAATTGAATGGTTGATGTCCGCCGGATTGGACGACCGCACAGCGACCGGCCCAACTATTGGGCCGGTGCGCCGGTGTCTAGCGTCGCCCATAACTAAATGGATTAGTTGTCACTATGGACTTACACGGATTTTTTCCAACATGAATAAACTTTTTACAATTCATAGGAATTTTGGGGGATCATTCCTTTGAACCAAATAGACTATACATTGTACTTGGTGTTTACTTATAGACAAATTCTTTCTATTGCGGTCATATAGAAGCACACATTCATAAAGCCTACCATGTCCGAAAATCACAGAGTTTAAATATTGATGAAATCACTACACACACATCGCTATGGCCGAATCATCGTTTCCATTAAAAAACATCGGCAATTGTTAGACACCAAAGTGTGTCAATGTTGTGTTGCTAAATTTTGGTTCAAGGTAAGTTAGTTCGTAATCCTATTCTAGCTTTTGACGCCCCTACTGCTAAGGGTTATAAATTGGTGAAGAGAATTGCTGGATAAAAATGATGACAAAGTTGATCGAGATAACAAGAGTATTTGACAAAAAAATACTATTGTTGGGGTTGGCGTCCCACGGAACAACAGCTTTCAAAATTTTGATAAAAGCCTATCATTTTTTCGTAATTCATCCCTAAAAACTACAACTTTCAGTTGATGACCGTTTTAGAGGATTTAAACACGTTTATGACAAGCGGGGCCCACCCGCCAGGGATGACGTAGTAGGAAAGTCAACGCCGAAATGGCTGTAAAGCCAAGGCAGTGCTAACATGTGGTGCTAGCATGATTTCTGCGTCACAGGGGAAGGAGAGAGAGAGTTTGAATGCCAATTCCCCTGGCGCACGAAAAATGACATCTAAAATAGAGCCTAAGCTAAGCTTTTACCACTGATGTTGAAAAAAATTAGGTTATAAAGCCACATATTTGTGTGTACTTAAGTATCTTCAACACATTATAACTAATTTTATTAACTGATATACGTGCAATATACATGCAATACATACTAGTAATTAAATTTACATTCTAGGGTGAATTCTTTTTAGGAGTAAATTAGAACGAGTTTAGAGTGGCTAAGTTAGGTAACTTGAGCAGAGTTATCATATCTACGAATCGCCATCCATCATATGAAGCGTGGATATAGAGACTGGACAAGCGACATGCAAACTCAGAGTCGTCATATCTCAGTCTTCATATATATATTATATATTTCACATTCAGACGCTTGGATTCCCTAGAAATTTAAACATTTAGCACATCAAACAAATATGCACATAGTTTTCGATGAGATGCATGAACAAAAACATTTCATCGATGATATGTACAAATCACATGTTCCTGCCGCATCCTTTTTCGAGCTTTCTGAAATGAATGATCAAATCTCGTGCTGCTGGATTCATTAGGTCCAGATCCAACATGATGAATTGATTCTTCTCGGCTATCCGATCATTTCTCGCCTAGTCCTCCTTAAGTTGGAGCCTACGGACGTTCATCTTCTACTGCATTCGGAGCCGAAGCGCCTCCATCTCTTTCTGGCTCTGTCTGCTCTATTGCATTCTGTCCCATCTCACTCTCATCTCTTGGTTCTTCTTCTTCTCCATCTCTAACTTTTCTTGTTTCTTCTCGCGTACTTGTTTCTTGTCCTCATCAACTCATAGGTTTGTCTTTTTCCATCGCCTCCACCTATTTCTCGCTGTTGAGTCTCAACTTTTCTAATTTTCTCCCGTTAGGCTGACCCATGCTTGCCGTCGGAGTGGTACTTATAGGCACCTTTGCCCTTTCCTGTCCATCAACATCATCTCCACCGTTGTCCATTTTCGTAGAGGAATTCTCGCACCTTTCAGCTGACTGACATCATCATTCCTCTTCTTCCACTTTTCATGCTCTTCCAACTAGTCCCAATAATGTTGGAGGCCAAATGGTTTGCCCTTCGACTTGGGCATTTGTGTATACCTCTCTTGGGCTATATCATCCTAAAACAAATAAATGCACAAGTACAACTTGCCCAACGGCTGCATATCTTTTAAATCGTATCCCATCGGTTTTGTGAGAGATTTGAGGGTAAGATCCGTACCTCGTTCAAGATGAGATCTAGAACGCTCCTTGATGCGCTTTCAATACTTGGTCGTTGGTTGGTATTTGCCGGAGATCGCATCAAGAGAGGTATCTTGTCATGCCAGGACAAGCACAAAATCCTCATCAGGCTTAAAGTTGCTTCCCCGAATTGGCTTCTTCTTCAATGAGCCGGTGGGCTAGAATTGATCAAATTTCGTATCATGGGCGGACTGGTGATTGAAAAGTGTGAAAGATCATGGATGTCGCCTAGAGAGGGGGGGGGGTGAATAGGCGTTTTAAAATAATTACGATTTAGGCTTGCACAAATGCGGAATAAACCTAGCGGTTAATTTGTCAAGCACAAAACCTAAACCAACTAGGCTCACCTATGTGCACCAACAACTTATGCTAAGCAAGATAAGCAACTATGTGATAGCAAGATATATGACAAGAAACAATATGGCTATCACAAAGTAAAGTGCATAAGTAAAGAGCTCGGGTAAGAGATAACCGAGGACGTGGAGATGACGACGTATCCCGAAGTTCACACCCTTGCGGATGCTAATCTCCGTTTGGAGCGGTGTGGAGGCACAATGCTCCCCAAGAAGCCACTAGGGCCAACGTAATTTCCTCGCGCCCTCGCACAATGCAAGATGCCGTGATTCCACTAAGGGACCCTTGAGGGCGGTCACCGAACCCGTACAAATGGCAACCCTTGGGGGCGGTCACCGAACCCGTACACTTTGGCAACCCTTGGGGGCGGTCACCGGTACCCGTCAAATTGCTCGGGGCGATCTCCACAACCTAATTGGAGACCCCGACGCTTGCCCGGAGCTTTACACCACAATGATTGAGCTCCGAACAACACCAACCGTCTAGGGCGCCAAGGCACCCAAGAGGAACAAGCTCTAGGGTGCCCAAACACCCAAGAGTAATAAGCTTCTCAAACTTCACTTCCACGTATCACCGTGGAGAACTCAAACCGATGCACCAAATGCAATGGCAAGGGCACACGGAGTGCCCAAGTCCTTCTCTCTCAAATCCCACCGGAGCAACTAATGCTAGGGAGGAAAATGAGAGGAAGAACAAGAAGGAGAACACCAAGAACTCCAAGATCTAGATCCAAGGGGTTCCCCTCACATAGAGGAGAAAGTGATTGGTGGAAATGTGGATCTAGATCTCCTCTCTCTTTTCCCTCAAAAACTAGCAAGAATCCATGGAGGGATTGAGAGTTAGCAAGCTCAAAGAAGGTCAACAATGGGGGCAAAAACGAGCTCAAGAGATAGGGAACCATTGGGGAAGAAGACCCCCTTAAATAGGTCCCCACGAATCTGCCCGTTATGTACAGAACAACATAGGAGCGGTACAACCTCTATGAGCACCGGTACAACCGGTAACAGGCAATAAGCGGTACAACCGGCCCACAACCGCCCAACAACCGCACCACAACAGAGACCAGTCCGGTGGTAGAGCGGTACATGACCGGTACAACCTCCGGACCAATTCTGGAGCGGTACAACCGCTCCAAACACCGGTTGTACCGGTCAAGCGGTACAACCTCTCCATGGGGCGGTACAACCTCTCTGTGTAAAACAGGCAATATCAAAACAGCCACAACTTTCGCATACGAGCTCCGAATTCAACGAAACCAAGTTTGTTGGAAAGCTAACGACAAGGGCTAACACAATCTTGAGAGAAATATCAATAAGAAGCAAATGAGAAAAGGACCATAATAAAATGGTGAGAACCCTTCCTCGGATAAGACCGGTAAAACCTCCAACACCGAAAACATCATAGAAGATGCATGCGAACTCCGTTTTCGATGAACTCAAGCTTGTCATCAAGATGACCATAAGCTCTAAGACTCACAAATGGAACCAAACAAGAACCAAAAGATGATGCAAGGATGCAATGGTTTGAGCTCTCGACGAATGATACGATCAAGCTACTCCCTAGAGAGCCCCCCTTGATAGTACGGCAATCGATCCTACAACCCGGTCTCCCAACTACCACTATGAGACCGGTAAAATAGAAAACCTATCAAGGGCAAACCTTTGCCTTGCACATAGTCCACTTGAGCTAGATGATGACGATCTTGACTTCCTCAAGTTGGACCACCTTTCTTGATTGTGTTGGCTCGATGAAGACTAGTTGATTGCTCCCCCATACTCCACTATGGGTGAGCCACTCTTTGGCACATCTTCACAATTCCATTGACACCACAATGGACGGCAAGCTTCAAGCTTGATTGCTCCCCCATACTCCATTATGGGTGAGCCACTCTTCGAGTTGCTCCACTTGAACTTGCACACTGCAAACTTGATGACGATCACCACTTGATGTCATCCTCCATGGGTTGTATGAGATCTTCCTCTTGACGCAAGACCATGGAAACATACCTAACCCCACAAAGAACTCTCACGTAGACCATGGGTTAGTACACAAAGCGTAATGGACAATGCTTACCATACCATGGGATCACTTGATCCCTCTCGGTACTTCTTCTACGCTTTGTGAGTTGATCAACTTGATTCACTCTTGACTTAGTCTTGATCAACATTGAATCTTTCCAACTCTCTTCATTTGGATGATGTCTTGAAGGTAAACATGAATGATCACACAATCTTCTTCTTCAAGACATGCTTGCAATAAGCTCAACTCACACATGACCAATCTTTGGATAATTCCTTGAAAAGCACTTTGGCCATCTCAACTCACACATGACCAATCTTTGGATAATTCCTTGAAAAGCACTTTGGCCATCTCATAAACTCCTTGAAACCAACACATGGACTTCAAGACAATCCTATGGACAAATCCTTCAAATATAACTCAAGGCAACCGTTAGTCCATAGAGATTGTCATCAATTACCAAAACCACACATGGGGGCACCGCATGTCCTTTCAATCTCCCCCATTTTGGTAATTGATGACAATCACTTTCAAGAGAGTTTATATAAGGAATTATTTATCACCATGCAATGCAACAACCAATAATGCATGTGTATGAGATGCAAATGCTTAGGTACAAAACCAAAGCAAGAAGAAAAAACTCTCTAAACTTATCCACAAAACTCTTTGAAACTTCTCCCCCATTGGCATCGATTGCCAAAATGAGCGAAAAGCTTAGAAGGCCAATATAAATTTTGTTCCTCCATAAGTTGTGTATTTCTCAACAAGAGAGTGGAATGCAATACACATATCCAACGGTAATACTTGGAGGAAGACCAACTATATTGAGGCACCAAGATTGCTAAAGGAATGATATGCCAGAAGGACATAACAAAGAGAGACAGAAGCAATCAATCAATCAAAAGGTACCAATTGAAGCAAGCAATCAACGGGTATCAATTGAACCAACTAGACCAAAGATCCTACAAGCTACATGAATAAAGGATATTATGATATGAGCAAAGGAGTGTTCTAAAGAAACTAGAGAAGCTCCCCATGATTTGTGCACACATAAGAATTTTTGTATTTGGATACAAAGTGCACAAAATAGGATCACAACTCCCCCAAAATCAATAGAAACTTACAACAAGTGCAAGTGAGCATATAGGAAACTAAGCCTAGTACATGTAACAAACACATGGTTGAGAAACAAGTGAAAGAGGCAACTTAAGAATGGGCTCAACCAAAATGATGTGTGTGAGTCAAGGCAATGCACTTGAGAAGACTAATGTACGGATGAGCATTAAGCATCAATAAAGTCTTGAAAGAATGAGGCACACGGTGCAAGGCCTATCATTCCCACACACAACTAGCAAATGGGTTCACAAGCTTACTAATAAGCATATAAAGAACCTATGCTTGTGACAACCCGTGGTGAAGATAGAAGATGAAAGCCTCATCAAGACGAGGGATACCAATTAAGATGGCAAAAGCCTCATAAAGATAAGCAAGAGGAAAATAATCTTCACCACACAAGAGCGCATCAAGATGCAACGATAGAAGACACGCACTCAAGGCAAAAGCTTTCATGGAGCCACCAAAGAAATAACATAAGAAAGACAAGGTGGACGTGAAATAAAGGATATCAACTAGATATGCAACTTCTCTCAAGTGTATAAGATTCTAGGTAGACAAAATCATGATGATATATATCTACAAAGAAGGATGTACACCCGAAATAGTTACAACACGAGGAACAAGATATCCAAAGGGAGGTCATACATATACCAATAAGATATTTGCTTGGAAGCATAGCACATGGCTAGATATGGTCTTATTGTATACGAATGAATCCAACCACACGAACATCAAAGACATCACAACTAGCAACAAGACATCATTGTTGGGATGCTTTGAGAAAGGAAACAAGTATCACAAGAATGAATGGATAACATGCCATGATACAACCTACACAAGGTTGATGCAAGAAATGTGTGCATGAATATATGAAGATACTTATTACCGAGATAACATTGGAAGGATGTAGTAGATACCAATTGAAGGTACAAAGTAGTTCATTGATCATCCTAGCTTGACTCCAATAAGCTCATGGTGACAACACCTTCCTTGTGAGTGAGCCGAGCATCCAATGCATCTCCACTTGTTCCTAGAACAACAACACAAACAAAATGGTACCCAAACTCATTGGCACCAAAGAGTTAGAGAACCAACAACACATAGGACAAACTCCACATAAATATGTGCATATAGATATGAAAATGAATTTCATGCACATCTCATCCAATTTGAGACTTGGTGGAGTTCCCCCTATATATTGGGTCAAATAAATAAAACATGCCAAAGAAACTACAAGAAGTAAATATGCATGCTCAAGACTTTCAAAAACCGAGACCAAAAGACAAAGAAAAACCAAGCGAAGAAAAGATACCAAATGAATAAATCATCACTTGGAGGATATCCATAAAAGATACATCAAGGAATGAGATATCCATTGTACACTCAAAAAGAAAGATGTCAAACTCCCAAAAGAGAGAATGGTTCCAAACAAACCAAGCCCTCTATAAAGTTTCATGATGGCACAAAGCACCAAAAAGAAACGGCTTGCCTTCCACAAACACACACTTGATAAGGATCACAAGATGAGTGTTTTATAGAGAATAGGATAGCTCCCCCAAGACTAGTGCATTATAGAGAATTTTCATTTGAATACAAAATGCACGAGGTGGGATCACCACTTTCACTATATCTAGAAAACACTAGACAAGGTCAAGAAATTAAGAAGATCCACTAGTGGTATGGAATACAATGGGAGTTGACACAATCCTTGGCAAGAGAAGAGGCAAATAAAAAACAAAAGCCAATGTAAAGATGATCAATAAATTCTACCACAAAAGTGAGTACCAATTGTCAAAAGACAAGAAGTAAATGGAAATAATTCCGGGTGGTAGATAGCAAGGATATCCGACATCATCTTCACACCATACAAAAAGCAAATTGCAACTTATAGAGCTAACATGCTACCTAGGAACAAGATAATTTACAATATCAACTCTAGACGACAATATCTCAAATGTACACATTTTCTAGGCTAGTAATATATACATAGCATATTACTCCCCCATAATGTGATACCAATTAAAGATAGACAAGAGGCAATTAAAGGATCCAACAAGAGATAATTAATGGACTATTTAGAATTTGAATTTCTCATGAGAAGACATACCACATAGTGACTAGATAAGCATGCAATATCAATACTAAGTGGTATTCCCCATGTACCCACCTTTATAGGATTGTGAAGTGCACAAAGCACATCACTCCCCCATAATGGGATATCCCATTAATCTCTCACAAGAGCCAACTAAGGAATAAACAAGATGCAAAAGGCTCAACGCATGACACACACGTACATGATGTGCAAACCAACACACACATACTTGATTGCTCAAGATAATCAAGTTGGAAGCACAACATATACAAACACATGCAATGAACAAAACCAAAACATGCAAGGGGGCAAGTAACTTTAAATGTAAGCAATTGAGGTACAAGTTACCGCAAGGAGGCACATTGGATATAAGATATAATCTTGATGATTCAATTGACTTGGCTTGAGACAATAAGAATGATGAAGTCCCCTTAATTCTTCATAATGTAGCCAAGTCTCCAATGACCTCCAACAACACCTATTGGTCAAGTATGAGCTAGTTGGTCCCCAACCAAGTTGGGTCCTAAGAGGTTAGTCACAATAGGCTTGGCTACCCAAATGGTTCTTTTCTTGACACCACTTTGAGCACCAACAAATTTGGCAAACACATTGCCAACCTTATCCTTCCCAAGAGAATATATATCATCAATTAGAATAGGGTTGAATAAGGTACCATTTGTGCATGAAGAAGCAACGTGACCTTTTTCACGACATAGGTAGCAACATATACTCTTTACTTTCTTCTCACTTGATTTCTCAACTTGAGAAGCATTTGCTTGAGTTTTCTTGGGAGGAGGCCTTTCTTCAACTTGAGGTTGAGAATGAGAGTGTACTTGTGGCCGCTTCCCTTGTTGCTTGTCACTAATGGGCTTCTTCTTCAATGGGCAAGATCTAACTGTTGGGGATCGTAGCAGAAATTTAAAATTTTCTATGCATCACCAAGATCAATCTATGGAGTAATCTAGCAACGAGGGGAAGGGGAGTGCATCTACATACCCTTGTAGATCGCTAAGCGGAAGCATTACTAGAATGCGGATGAAGTAGTCGTACTCATAGCGATTCAGATCGCGGTCGATTCCGATCTAAGCGCCGAACAACAGCGCCTCCGCGTTCAACACACGTGCAGCCCGGTGACGTATCCCATGCCTTGATCCAGCAAGGAGAGAGGGAGAGGTTGGGGAAGACTCCGTCCAGCAGCAACATGATGGCGTGGTGGTGGTGGAGGAGCGCGGGACTCCATCAGGGCTTCGCCAAGCACTACGAGAGACGAGGAGGGAGAAAGGTAGGGTTGCGCCAAGAGGGAGATCAAATCATGTGTTGGGCAGCCCCAATACCTCAAGTATATATAGGGGGAGGGGAGGGGCTGCGCCCCCATCTACGGTTCCATCCCTAGGGGTGGCGGCAGCCCCCAAAATCCATCTAGGGTGCGGCCAAGGGAGGGAAGGGAGGGGGCGCCCTAGGGTGGGCCTTAAGGCCCATCTGGACCTAGGGTTTGCCCCCTTCCCACTCTCCACGCGCGTTGGGCCTTGGTGGGGGGCGCACCAGCCCACCCGGGGCTGGTCCCCTCCCACACTTGGCCCACGCAGCCTTCTGGGGCTGGTGGCCCCACCTGGTGGACCCCCGCGACCCTCCCGGTGGTCCCGGTACATTACCGATAGCACCCGAAACCTTTCCGGTGACCAAAACGGGACTTCCCATATATAAATCTTTACCTCCGGACCATTACGGAACTCCTCGTGACGTCCGGGATCTCATTCGGGACTCCGAACAACATTCGGTAACCGCGTACATACTTTCCCTATAACCCTAGCGTCATCGAACCTTAAGTGTGTAGACCCTACGGGCTCGGGAGTCATGCAGACATGGCCGAGACAACTCTCCGGTCAATAACCAACAGCGGGATCTGGATATCCATGTTGGCTCCCACATGCTCCACGATGATCTCATCGGATGAACCATGATGTCAAGGATTCAATCAATCCCGTATACAATTCCCTTTGTCTATCGGTACGATACTTGCCCGAGATTCGATCGTCAGTATCCCGATACCTCGTTCAATCTCGTTACCAGCAAGTCTCTTTACTCGTTCCATAACACATCATCCCGTGATCAACTCCTTGTTCACATTGTGCACATTATGATGATGTCCTATCGAGTGGGCCCAGAGATACCTCTCCGTTACACGGAGTGACAAATCCCAGTCTCGATTCGTGCCAACCCAACAGATACTTTTGGAGATACCTGCAGTGCACCTGTATAGCCACCCAGTTACATTGTGACATTTGGTACACCCAAAGCATTCCTACGGTATCCGGGAGTTGCACAATCTCATGGTCTAAGGAAATGATACTTGACATTAGAAAAGCTTTAGCATACGAACTACACGATCTTGTGCTAGGCTTAGGATTGGGTCTTGTCCATCACATCATTCTCCTAATGATGTGATCCCGTCATCAACGACATCCAATGTCCATGGTCAGGAAACCGTAACCATCTATTGATCAACGAGCTAGTCAACTAGAGGCTTACTAGGGACATGATGTTGTCTATGTATCCACACACGTATCTGAGTTTCCTATCAATACAATTCTAGCATGGATAATAAACGATTATCATGAACAAGGAAATATAATAATAACTAATTTATTATTGCCTCTAGGGCATATTTCCAACAGTCTCCCACTTGCACTAGAGTCAATAATCCAGTTCACATCGCTATGTGATTAACACTCAAGGTCACATCCCCATGTGACTAACACCCAAAGAGTTTACTAGAGTCAATAATCTAGTTCACATTACCATGTGATTAACACTCAATGAGTTCTGGGTTTGATCATGTTATGCTTGTGAGAGATGTTATAGTCAACGGGTCTGAACCTTTCAGATCCGTGTGTGTTTTACAAATCTCTATGTCATCTTGTAGATGCAGCTACCATGCTCTATTTGGAGCTATTCCAAATAACTGTTCTACTATACGAATCCGGTTTACTACTCAGAATCATCCAGATTAGTGTCAAAGATTGCATCGGCGTAACCCTTTACGACGAACTCTTTTACCACCTCCATAATCGAGAAAATTCCTTAGTCCACTAGTTACTAAGGATAACCTTGACTGTTGTCCTGTGATCCATTCCTAGATCACACTTGTACCCCTTGACTGACTCAAGGCTTAGCACGCTTCAGGTGCGGTACACAACATAGCATACTGTAGAGCCTATGTCTAAAGCATAGGGGATGACCTTCATCCTTTCTCTCTATTCTGCCATGGTCAGGTCTTGAGTCTTACTCAATACCCATACCTTATAACACAACCAAGAACTCCTTCTTTGCCGACCTATTTTGAACTCCTTCAAAATCTTGTCACGGTATGTATTCATTTGAAAATACCATTAAGCTTTTTGATCTATCCTTATAGATCTTGATGCTCAATGTTCAAGTAGCTTAATCCAGGTTTTCCATTGAAAAATACTTTTCAAATAACCCTGCATGCTTTCCAGAAATTCTACATCATTTCTGATCAACAATATGTTAACAACATATACTCATCAAAAATTCTATAGTGCTCCCACTCACTTCTTTGGAAATACAAGTTTCTCATAAACTTTGTATAAACCCAAAATCTTTGATCATCTCATCAAAGCGTACATTCCAATTCCGAGATGCTTACTCCAGTCCTTAGAAGGATTGCTGGAGTTTTGCATACTTGTTAGAATCTTTCAGGATTGACAAAACCTTCTGGTTGTATCACATACAACCTTTCCTCAAGAAAAAACGTCGAGGAAACAATGTTTTGACATCCTATCTGCAAGATTTCATAAATAATATAGTAACTGCTAACATAATTCCAACAGACTCTTAGCATCGCTACGAGTGAAAAAGTCTCATCGTAGTCAACTCCTTGAACTTGTCGGGAAACATCTTAACGAAAAGTCGAGCTTTCTTAATGGTGACACTTACCATCATTGTCCGTCTTCCTTTTAAAATCCATCTGCACCCAATAGCCTTACGACCATCAAGTAGTTCTTCCAAAGTCTATACTTTGTTTTATACATGGATCCTCTCTCGGATTTTATGGCCTCAAGCCATTCGTCGGAATCCAGGCCCACCATCGCTTCTCCATAGCTCGTAGGTTCATTGTTGTCTAGCAACATGACTTTCAAGACAAGATTACGTACCTCTCTAAAGTAGTACGCATCCTTGTCGACCTATGAGGTTTGGTAGTGACTTGATCCGAAGTTTCATGATCACTATCATAAGCTTCCACTTCAATTGGTGTAGGTGCCACGGGAACAACTTCCTGTGCCCTGCTACACACTAGTTGAAGTGACGGTTCAATAACCTCATCAAGTCTCCACCATCCTCCCACTCAATTCTTTCGAGAGAAACTTTTCCTCGAGAAAGGACCCATTTCTAGAAACAATCACTTTTGCTTCCGGATCTGAAATAGGAGGTATACCCAACTATTTTTGGGTATTCTATGAAGATGCATTTATCCGCTTTGGGTTCGAGCTTATCAGCCTAAAACTTTTTCACATAAGCATCGCAACCCCAAACTTTTAAGAAACGACAGCTTAGGTTTCTCTAAACCATAGTTCATACGGTGTCGTCTCAACGGAATTGTGTGCTGCCCTATTTAAAGTGAATGCGCTTGTCTCTAATGCCTAACCCATAAACAATAGTGGTAATTCGATAAGAGACATCATGGCATGCACCATATCCAATAGGGTGCAGTTATGATGTTCGGACACACCATCACACTATGGTGTTCCAGGCGGTATTAGTTGTGAAACAATTTCCACTATGTCTTAATTATGTGCCAAACTCGTAACTCAGATATTCATCTTTATGATCATATCATAGACATTTTATCATCTTGTCACGACGATCTTCAACTTCACTCTGAAATTATTTGAGCCTTTCAATAATTCAGACTTATGTTTCATCAAGTAAATATACTCAGCATCTACTCAAATCATCTGTGAAGTAAGAACATAACGATATCCACTGCGTGCCTCAGCACTCATTGGACTGCACACATCAAAATGTATTACTTCCAACAAGTTGCTTTCCTATTCCATCTTACTGAAAACGAGGCCTTTCAGTCATCTTGCCCATGTGGTATGATTTGCATGTCTCAAGTGATTCAAAATCAAGTGAGTCCAAATGATCCATCTGTATGGAGTTTCTTCATGCATATATACCAATAGGCGTGGTTCGCATGTCTTAAGTGATTCAAAATCAAGTGAGTCCAAAGATCCATCAACATGGGGCTTCTTCATGCGTTTTATACCATTATGACTCAAATTGCAGTGCCACAAGTGTGTGGTACTATCATTACTATCTTATATCTTTTGGCATGAACATGTGTATCACTACGATCGGGATTCAATAAACCATTCATTTTAGGTGCAAGACCATTGAAGGTATTATTCAGATAAATAGAGTAACCATTATTCTCCTTAAATGAATAACCGTATTGCGACAAACATAATCCAATCATGTCCATGCTCAACGCAAACAGCAAATAACAATTATTTAGGTTTAACACTAATCCCGATGGTAGAGGGAGCGTGCGATGTTTGATCACATC
This sequence comes from Triticum aestivum, assembly GCF_018294505.1. NCBI lineage: Eukaryota > Viridiplantae > Streptophyta > Magnoliopsida > Poales > Poaceae > Triticum > Triticum aestivum. Next base: position 557,594,773 of record NC_057812.1, on the reverse strand, counting down.
AACCTTGGAAACACTTCCAACATATCATCATCTCACCTTTAGCTAGTCTCCGTAGCCTTTTATTTCGAGTTACTAACACTTAACAACCGAACCGGTAATTATTACCCTGGTGCTACTAGGAGTACTAGTAAAGTACACAATAATATAATGTATATTCAAAATACTTCTGTCGACCTTGCCAGCCTTCTCATCTACCAAGGATCTAGGGTAATTCTGCTTCAGTGACCGTTCCCCTCATTGTAGAAGCACTTAGTCTCGGGTTTGGTTCAACCTTGGGTTTCTTCACTAGAGCAGCAACTGATTTGCCGTCTCATGAAGTATCCCTTCTTTCCCTTTCCCTTCTTGAAACTAGTGGTTTTATTAACCATCAACAATTGATGCTCCTACTTGATTTCTACTTTCACGGTGTCAAACATCGTGAATTGCTCAAGGATCATCATGTCTATCCCCGATATGTTATAGTTCATCACTAAGCTCTAATAACTTGGTGGCAGTGACTATGGAGAACTATCACTATCTCATCTGGAAGATTAACTCCCACTCGATTCAAGTGATTGTAGTACTCAGACAATCTGAGCACATGCTCAACGATTGAGCTTTTCTCCCTTCGTTTGCAGGCTTAAGAAACTTGTCAGAGGTCTCATACCTCTTGACGTGGGCACTAGTCTGAAATCCCAATTTCAGTCTTTGGAACATCTCATATGTTCTGCGATGTTTCAAAAACGTCTTTGGTGCCACAATTCTAAACCGTTAGTATTACGCACTGAACTATCACGTAGTCATCAAAACGTGTATGTCAGATGTTTCCCAACATCTACAGACGACGCTCGAGGTTCAACACACTGAGCGGTGCATTAAGGACATAGCCCTTCTGTGCAGCAATGAGGACAATCCTCAGTTTACGGACCCAGTCCGCATAATTGCTACTATCAACTTTCAACTAAATTTTCTCTAGGAACATATCTAAAACAGTAGAACTAAAGCGTAAGCTACGACATAATTTGCAAAATCCTTTTGACTATGTTCATGATAATTAAGTTCATCTAATCAAATTATTCAATGAACTCCCACTTAGATAGACATCCCTCTAGTCATCTAAGTGATACATGATCCGAGTCAACTAGGCCGTGTCCGATCATCATGTGAGACGGACTAGTCATCATCGGTGAACATCTTCATGTTGATCGTATCCACTATACGACTCATGTTCGACCTTTCGGTCTTCCGTGTTCCGAGGCCATGTCTGTACATGCTAGGCTCGTCAAGTTAACCTAAGTGTATTGCGTGTGTAAATCTGGCTTACACCCGTTGTATGCGAACGTTAGAACCTATCACACCTGATCATCACGTGGTGCTTCGGAACAACGGACCATAGCAACGGTGCACAGTTAGGGGGAACACAATTCTTGATATTTTAATGAGGGATCATCTTATTTATGCTACCATCGTTCTAAGCAAATAAGATGTAAACATTACAAATATCACATGCAAATCATAAAGTGACATGATATGGCCAATATCATCGTGCGCCTTTGATCTCCATCTTCGAGGAGCGGCATGAACACCATCGTCACCGGCATGACACCATGATCTCCATCATCGTGTCTTCATGAAGTTGCCTCACCAACTATTACTTCTACTACTATGGCTAACAGTTAGCAATAAAGTAAAGTAATTACATGACGTTTATGTTGACACGCAGGTCATAAATAAATTAAGACAACTCCTATGGCTCCTGCCGGTTGTCATACTCATTGACATGCAAGTCGTGATTCCTATTACAAGAATATGATCAATCTCATACATCACATATATCATTCATCACATCCTTTTGGCCATATCACATCACAAAGCATACCCTGCAAAAACAAGTTAGACGTCCTCTAATTGTTGTTGCATGTTTTACGTGGCTGCTATGGGTTTCTAGAAAGAACGTTTCTTACCTACGCAAAACCACAACGGTGATATGCCAATTGCTATTTACCCTTCATAAGGACCCTTTTCATCGAATCCGATCCGACTAAAGTGGGAGAGACAGACACCCGCCAACCACCTTATGTATCAAGTGCATGTCAGTCGGTGGAACCAGTCTCACGTAAGCGTACGTGTAAGGTCGGTCCGGGGCGCTTCATCCCACAATGCCGCCGGATCAAGATAAGACTAGTAACGGTAAGAAAATTGAACAAATCATCGCCCACAACTTCTTTGTGTTCTACTCGTGCATAGAATCTACGCATAGACCTAGCTCATGATGCCACTGTTGGGGATCGTAGCAGAAATTTAAAATTTTCTACGCATCACCAAGATCAATCTATGGAGTAATCTAGCAACGAGGGGAAGGGGAGTGCATCTACATACCCTTTTAGATCGCTAAGCGGAAGCGTTACTAGAATGCGGATGAGGTAGTCGTACTCGTAGCGATTCAGATCGTGGTCGATTCCGATCTAAGCGCCGAACAACGGCGCCTCCGCGTTCAACACACGTGCAGCCTGGTGACGTCTCCCATGCCTTGATCCAGCAAGGAGAGAGGGAGAGGTTGCGGAAGACTTCGTCCAGCAGCAACACGACAGCGTGGTGGTGGTGGAGGAGCGCGGGACTCCAGCAGGGCTTCGCCAAGCACTACGAGAGACGAGGAGGGAGAAAGGTAGGGTTGCGCCAAGAGGGAGATCAAATCATGTGTTGGGCAGCCCCAATACCTCAAGTATATATAGGGGGAGGGGAGGGGCTGCGCCCCCATCTAGGGTTCCATCCCTAGGGGTGGAGGCAGCCCCCAAAACCCATCTAGGGTGCAGCCAAGGGAGGGAAGAGAGGGGGGCGCCCTAGGGTGGGCCTTAAGGCCCATCTGGACCTAGGGTTTGCCCCCTTCCCACTCTCCACGCGCCTTGGGCCTTGGTGGGGGGCGCACCAGCCCACCTGGGGCTGGTCCCCTCCCACACTTGGCCCACACACCCTTCTGGGGCTGGTGGCCCCACCTGGTGGACCCCGGGACCCTCCCGGTGGTCCCGGTACATTACCGATAGCACCTGAAACCTTTTCGGTGACCAAAATGGGACTTCCCATATATAAATCTTTACCTCCGGACCATTCCGGAACTCCTCGTGATGTCCGGGATCTCATCCGGGACTCCGAACAACATTCGGTAACCGCGTACATACTTTCCCTATAATCCTAGTGTCATCAAACCTTAAGTGTAGATCCTACGGGCTCGGGAGTCATGCAGACATGGCCGAGACAACTCTCCGGTCAATAACCAACAGCGGGATCTGGATATCCATGTTGGCTCCCACATGCTCCACGATGTCAAGGATTCAATCAATCCCGTATACAATTCCCTTTGTCTACCGGTACGATACTTGCCCGAGATTCGATTGTCGGTATCCCGATACCTCGTTCAATCTCGTTACCGTGAAGTATCTCTACTCGTTCCGTAACATATCATCCCGTGATCAAATCCTTGGTCACATTGTGCACATTATGATGATGTCCTACCGAGTGGGTCCGGAGATACCTCTCCGTTACACGGAGTAACAAATCCCAGTCTCGATTCGTGCCAACCCAACAGACACTTTCGGAGATACCCGCAGTGCACCTTTACAGCCACCTAGTTACGTTGTGACGTTTGGTACACCCAAAGAATTCCTACGGTATCCGGGAGTTGCACAATCCCATGGTCTAAGGAAATGATACTTGACATTAGAAAAGCTTTAGCATACGAACTACACGATCTTGTGCTAGGCTTAGGATTGGGTCTTGTCCATCACATCATTCTCCTAATGATGTGATCCCGTCATCAACGACATCCAATGTCCATGGTCAGGAAACCATAACCATCTATTGATCAACGAGCTAGTCAACTAGAGGCTTACTAGGGACATGGTGTTGTCTATGTATCCACACATGTATCTGAGTTTCTTATCAATACAATTCTAGCATGGATAATAAACGATTATCATGAACAAGGAAATATAATAATAACTAATTTATTATTGCCTCTAGGGCATATTTCCAACACTAACATGATTCCCTTCTACTTTGCACTTGAAGCAAACAATCTTGGCCGAATTCTTGACTTGTTCTTGGCCCTTCTTTTTGTTCACCTTGGACTTCTTCTTCTTGTTGGAGTTGAATCCAATTCCACCTTTGTCATTGGGGGATTTTTGCACACTCAAGATATTGTTGAGTGTGGATTTCCCTTCATGACTCTTTTCCAAGTCTTTCTTCAAAGAAGTGACTTGGGCCTTGAGCTCTTTGATTTCCTCTACATGGTTAGTCTCAACACAAGTACTAGAGGAAGTATAAGTTTCATTGTTAGAGCAACAAGGCAAGGAAAGCAATTCATCACAAGATGCATCAATATTGTGAGTAGATGAATTACAAGGACTAGCACATGGCAATATAGCATTTTGACTAGAAGTAGTGCTAGTATCCACATGAGGCTCACTAGATGTTACCTTAGCAAGCATGGCCTCATGAGCTATCTTTAGCACATTATGGGACACTAGAAGATCATCATGAGATCTTGAGAGCTTTTCATGGCTTTCTTCCAATTTCCCATAATTGCTAGATAGCAACTCAAATTGATCCCGTAGCTCAACGTTCTCCTTCAAAATGGATGCTTCACAAGTAATAGAGTTAGTAGCACAAGCATCATCATTAACAACAATAGGAGAGGACAACTTGGCAAGCTCTTTTAAATAAGAAGCTTCTAGTTGATCATGAGACTCGGTGAGTTTGATGAGCTCACCCTTGATGACCCTTGAGCCATTTTTGAGGTGCTCAAAATCCTCAAGGAGTCTAGCATGAGCAACTTCAAGCTTAGCATTTTTAGTTTCAAAAACATTGGCCACCTCAAGAGCTCTATCATGAGATTCCTTCACTCTAGATAATTCTAGAGCAAAAGTCTCCTCAAGAGATTCCTTGGTGGTTTGTTCAAGTTCAAGAGCTTGAGAGAGGTCTGCAATCTCATTAGCGTAATCACGCTCATGACCTTCCATTTTATCAATGGTGACCTCATGCTCCTCAAGATGAGATTCCAACTCATCAATATATTTCTTGCCCTCAATAGCAATAGACATGATTTCCATGAAGTTAGAACGAGCAATTTTATTCTTAAGGAGAGCTTTAAAAATCATTTCCCCCTTAATTTTTAAGGAGGCAACATCATCATTCTCTTCATCATAATCAACATCATCATCACTCTTGCCATCATCAATATCATCACAAGATATATTGGGATTCAAAGTGGGAGATACCTTTGAAGCCTTGGCCATAAGGCAAAATGCAATAGATGATGATGTAGGATCCCTTGAAGCACCATTCAAGACCACATCTTGTTCCATGGAGTGTTAGGTTTCCTCTACATTGTTAGCATAACAATTCGAGGAAATATATGAATTTTTATCATGGCAACAAGACATAGTAAACATATCATCATGAGATTTAGTCAAGCAATTTCTACATGATATGCAAGGACTATCAACACAAGCATGTGAAACATTTGGAGTGCTCGGAGTGCTAAAGTCCAAAGATGAAGCATTGCAATAAGAAAGTGATGAAGGATTATCAACAATAAGCCCACTATCATCATTGCAATGTACACCACTACTCACCATGTCATTACCTTGTGGCAACCCACATGTAGGTGAAGTAGAAGAAGTTGAGAAGGCAACACGGCCGGAGGTGGAGGGAGAACAATCATCCCCACAAATCTTGAACACACCATATTTATCTTGAAGCTTTGTCCACAACTCATGGGCATCCCGGAACGGCATGAGTTGAAATATAACTACATTGCTCAAAGCATTGAAAAGCACATTAGAAGCTTGAGCATTGAGATAAGAGTTTTTCTCATCCTCTAAAGATAATCTTTGGGGATCCTTTGGAGGAGAAAAATCCATATCTACAATTCGCTCTAAATTTGGGTCCATGACCCTAAAGAGATTAAGCATGCGAATTACCCAAACATCAAAATTTGTGCCATCGAAACTAAGAGTGTCAGAGAATCCTAGTCCCCTAGTCGACATCTTTACTCTCTAGGCGGTAAAGCCTAATAAAGAGAGACGAGGTTCTGATACCAATTGAAAGATCGTGGATGTCGCCTAGAGGGGAGGTGAATAGGCGTTTTAAAATAATTACGATTTAGGCTTGAAAAAATACGGAATAAACCTAGCGGTTAATTTGTCAAGCACGAAACCTAAAACAACTGGGCTCACCTATGTGCACCAACAACTTATGCTAAGTAAGTTAAGCAACTGTGTGATAGCAAGATATATGACAAGAAACAATATGGCTATCACAAAGTAAAGTGAATACGTAAAGAGCTTGGGTAAGAGATAACCGAGGCACGCGGAGACGAGGATGTATCTCGAAGTTCACACCCTTGCTGATGCTAATCTCCGTTTGGAGCGGTGTGGAGGCACAATGCTCCCCAAGAAGCCACTAGGGCCTTGCACAATGCAAGATGACGTGATTCCACTAAGGGACCCTTGAGGGCAGTCACCGAACCCGTACAAATGGCAACCCTTGGGGCGGTCACCGAACCTGTACACTTTGGCAACCCTTGGGGGCGGTCACCGGTACCCGTCAAATTGCTCGGGGCGATCTCCACAACCTAATTGGAGACCCCGACGCTTGCCCGGAGCTTTACACGACAATGATTGAGCTCCGAACAACACCAACCGTCTAGGGCGCCAAGGCACCCAAGAGGAACAAGCTCTAGGGTGCCCAAACACCCAAGAGTAATAAGCTTCTCAAATTTCACTTCCACGTATCACCGTGGAGAACTCAAACCGATGCACCAAATGCAATGGCAAGGGCACACAGAGTGCCCAAGTCCTTCTCTCTCAAATCCCATCGGAGCAACTAATGCTAGGGAGGAAAATGAGAGGAAGAACAAGAAGGAGAACACCAAGAACTCCAAGATCTATATCCTAGGGGTTCCCCTCACATAGAGGAGAAAGTGATTGGTGGAAATGTGGATCTAGATCTCCTCTCTTTTTTCCCTCAAAAACTAGCAAGAATCCATGGAGGGATTGAGAGTTAGCAAGCTCAAAGAAGGTCAACAATGGAGGCAAAAACAAGCTCAAGAGATAGGGAACCATTGGGGAAGAAGACCCCCTTAAATAGGTCCCCACGAATCTGCCCGTTATGTACAGAACAACATAGGAGCGGTACAACCTCTATGAGCACCGGTACAACCGGTGATAGGCAATAAGCGGTACAACCGGCCCACAACCGCCCAACAACCGCACCACAACACAGACTAGTCTGGTGGTAGAGAGGTACATGACCGGTACAACCTCCGGACTAATTCTGGAGCGGTACAACCGTTCCAACACCGGTTGTACCAGTCAAGCGGTACAACCTCTCCATGGGACGGTACAACCTCTCTGTGTAAAACAGGCAATATCAAAACAGCCACAACTTTCGCATACGAGCTCCGAATTCAACGAAACCAAGTTTGTTGGAAAGCTAACGACAAGGGCTAACACAATCTTGAGAGAAATATCAATAAGAAGCAAATAATAAAAGGACCATAATAAAATGGTGAGAACCCTTCCTCGGATAAGACCGGTAAAACCTCCAACACCGAAAACATCATAGAAGATGTATGCGAACTCCGTTTTCGATGAACTCAAGCTTGTCATCAAGATGACCATAAGCTGTAAGACTCACAAATGGAACCAAACAAGAACCAAGAAAGATGATGCAAGGATGCAATGGTTTGAGCTCTCGATGAATGATACGATCAAGCTACTCCCTAGAGAGCCCCCCTTGATAGTACGGCAATCGATCCTACAACCCGGTCTCCCAACTACTACTATGAGACCGGTAAAATAGAAAACCTATCAAGGAAAACTTTTTGCTTGCACATAGTCCACTTGAGCTAGATGATGACGATCTTGACTTCCTCAAGTTGGACCACCTTTCTTGATTGTGTTGGCTCGATGAAGACTAGTTGATTGCTCCCCCATACTCCACTATGGGTGAGCCACTCTTTGGCACATCTTCACAATTTCAGTGACACCATAATGGACGGCAAGCTTCAAGCTTGATTGCTCTCCCATATTCCATTATGGGTGAGCCACTGTTCGAGTTGCTCCACTTGAACTTGCACACTGCAAACTTGATGACGATCACCACTTGATGTCATCGTCCATAGGTTGCATGAGATCTTCCTCTTGACGCAAGACCATGGAAACATACCTAACCCCATAAAGAACTCTCACGTAGACCATGGGTTAGTACACAAAGCGTAATGGACAATGCTTACCATACCATGGGATCACTTGATCCCTCTCGGTACTTCTTCTACGCTTTGTGAGTTGATCAACTTGATTCACTCTTGACTTAGTCTTGATCAACATTGAATCTTTCCAACTCTCCTCATTTGGATGATGTCTTGAAGGTAAACATGAATGATCACACAATCTTCTTCTTCAAGATATGCTTGCAATAAGCTCAACTCACACATGACCAATCTTTGAATAATTCCTTGAAAAGCACTTTGGCCATCTCATAAACTCCTTGAAACCAACACATGGACTTCAAGACAATCCTATGGACAAATCCTTCAAATATAACTCAAGGCAACCGTTAGTCCATAGAGATTGTCATCAATTACCAAAACCACACATGGGGGCACCGCATGTCCTTTCAAAGTGATAATGATGCACCATCGAGATCAAATCATTTGCCTCGGACTGACCCATTATCACATTGAGAAATGATGCATCGTTGAAGGTCGATCCCTCCAAATTCAGAAAAAAATAACACCGCTAAATTGTATACATTGCATAGCTGCCAACGAATTTTCATGGTCACCTCGCATTCGATCAAACAAAAATTGAATACAAGGCACATGATTGCTTGTCATACATCGCTATCGTGTTTGCTGTGACATACGACTGGGAAGGCATCTCATTTCTTTCGCCCCCGGAACAAAGCGAGGTGGGGGTGGGCCACGAGCACCGTTCCCCATCTTCTTCTTCCATCCCTTTGGCACCCGCTAGGGGAGTCGGCCACCTCCATGCAACATCGTAGGTTTTGACACCTCTTTGGCGACCACATGGATGAGATGTTGGCCTAGGCGGTGGTGGCCTGCCGTCGGAGGCGCGGGAGGCATAGGAGGTCTATTGATGGAGCCTCATGAGGCGTGGGGTCCCACTAAAAAAATGTTGGATTCAGACGTGGGGGTTGAGGCTGCGTTCATGACATCATCGACGAGGATTGGGAACGGCCGGAAGCAGTCGAAGGCGGCAATACGGGGAGGGAGAGTAGGCGACAAAAGGAGTGGGAAGGGGGGAGGGGGGCCTTTTGTGTGAAGCAGTTTTTTGGATGGGGTGCGCTTCAAATATCCCCCACAAACAAACACAAAATATGAAGGGTCGCAAGCTTGATTTAGAGAGCGCTCCGTAAATGATGTCGATCGAGAGTGGAATGATAACTCCGTTAGATCGATCTTTTTTTGGCTAAAATCGTCATATTAATTGTTATTATAACGATAGGGCCAGTATGATAACTCCGACAGAGTCGCTCTTAGGATGTGTAAAGAGGTGTGACGGCCCTCAGAAACTCGAAGATATTTCCGAGAGCATTTTCGACTCAGAAGTATCCGTCGGGTTCCTTTCGGTGCTCGGATGGCTGCATAGGCGCCGAGTGAGCTGAACCTGGCTCGACATCCGCTTTAGGCTGAAAAAGTCGCTCAGATCCCTGAAGTTGAAGTAATGGCCGGCTAACCTCACCCGTACTGTACCCAGTCACACGCAATCAAGAGGGGCGGTCACGGCAACAAAATCCGGTAAGCAACACGCGGAACTTGCATCGCCGGTAAGCCGTACTGTCCTCAAAGCCGTGAGTTATGAGGCCATCTTCAGCCGCGTTTCAGGAAGGCTTTTCCAGATGATTTTTTTACGCTGGTGTCAAAAAAGCCATCCAGTCGCGTCTTCAGGAGACTGATTTTCGCCGGCCTGGGCCGAAAACAGCGCCGGCGGACCCATGCCAAACCCGGCGCGCTGGGGGGCGCCCGGGGACGTCGGGGCGAACTGTTTTGGCGCGAAACAGCCATGGACCCGCCGCGTCAGCGACACGGCGCCTCGTCTTCCCCCAACGGCCTCGGTTCCCGCGGGGAATCAATGCCAAGGCTGCCGCCGGTCAGCCTTGCCATTGATTCTTCACGGGCGGCGCGTCACGGGACAGCGCGCCGACACCTTCTCTCCCTCGCACACGTACACATGGGTGCGCGGCTATATAGCCGGTGGCCTGCACTCGACTGTGCCCACACCAGCCCCGCCCCTCGTCGCCGCCCAGCTCCTCCCTCTCCCTACCTCTCCCGAGCGCCGCCGCCCAGCCCCTCCCTCTATCTCTCTACCTCTCCCGAGCCCGTCGCCATGGCGGAACGCTACCTCGAAGACGAGGCGGCGGCCAACGGCTTCAGCCGCCGTTCGCTCCGCGAACAGGAGTCCTGGCTCCTGTTCCAGGCGAACATCCCGGCGTCGCCGGACATGCGCGCCGGGCCGACAAGGTGGAGGCTCAGCGCCGGGGGAGTGCCCATTCCCCCATTGCCCGACGCCGTGGCGAAGCCGAAGTACTTCGCCGAGAAAGTCGAGGTCGTGCGCGCCTCCCTCACCGACGCCCAACTCTCCCTCCCCCTGTACGCCGCCGACAACCACGCGGCTTGGGCGGCGTATTTCGAGCGCCGTCAGCAGCAGCGCTTGGCGTCCATCAACGGCGCGTCGGTGGTTGGCGGCCGGCAGAACAGCGAGGGGCGCCACCTGTGGTGGGGCGTCCCCGGCCGCACACTCGAGGACGATGACGGTGGCCCTGAAATGGGCGCGCAGGGATTCCATAGCGATGGAGAAGGAGCGCCTGGAGAAGGCGAAGGAGCGCCAGCGCGCCGCCCTGCTTCGCTTCGCGGAGCGTCGACGCGGCCGCGACGAATGCGGAGTCGTCGTCATCTGCGACAGCGACGACGACAACGACGATGATGCGCCGCCACCAGTCCGCCATGGCGACGCCGGGCAGGGGTCCAGCAGGGGCGCCCGCGTCAAGGAGGAGAAGGCCGACGACGACAATGGCGGTGACGGCGGCGATTTCAGCTAGTTTTTCCTTTAGATTAGTTTATGTATATGTACTATACAATGAAAATCCACGAACTTCACCAAAATGTGTCGAAATTTATCGTGTTTGGCCGAAATGTATCGTGTTTGACCGAATTTTATCGTGTTTAAACCGAACTTCGCCGAACTTCTTTTATTTTAAAACGTGCCTGAGGCGGCCCTGGGGTCGGCGGCTGGGGACCAATTCGCTCCAGACCTAAATTTTACGCCGGCTCACCGCCAGGCGGCGATTTTAGGCGCCCCTTTGTGGGCCAACGGCTGAAGATGCCCTGAGCTGACGCTGTCGGGACGTCACTCAGGCAGCACCAACACGGCCCGGCAAGTGCTGACCTATAGCCGCTGGACACGAGCGCACGGAGGGCACCGCACGGGCGTGGATGCTACTCGACACCAATCAGTGCGATCCAGCACGATACTTTGTCCTCGGTGATCTCGACGGCGTCACGGGGTCGGCATGGGCTCGTCATTTCCATCAGCTTTCCTGGATGAACGAGACATCTCATGGCGGTGAAGAGTAGACGTCACTGTTCCTTCCTCAACGTAGACACCACTTTTCCTTGCCGGCCCATCGACCCGGCAACTCCTAGCCCGGCAACTAATTAAGAAATTCTACATGCAAAATTCTAGAAAATTGATCGCGTTGTTATCTTTTTTCTTTCTGGGTGGTTGTTTAAGCAGAATACATTTATTTTGCCCGGTTTTGTACTTAAATACTTAAAAACAAATTAGAACATTGTTTGCTATTTCGAAAAAATGTCCGTGCTTCAAAAAAATGTTCGCGAATTCAATAAAATGTTTTGTTATTTTGAAAAAAAGGTTTGCAATTTTGAAAAATATTTCCGAAGTTAAAAAATGTTCGCCAATCCAAAAAACATCCATGATTCTGAAAAATGTTCATGAATTCAGATATCTTCGCAGATTTTTAAAATAATCATGATTTCAAAAAATATCATGAATTCAAATAAGTTAGTAACTTTAATAAAATTCACGGATCCACAAAATGTTCACGAATTACAAAAATGTTTGCGAAATGTTCATGGATTCAAACTTCATGATCATTTAAAAAAATCAAAAAAGTTTGCAAATTTAAAATATATTTAAAATTTCCAAAAAGTATTCATGATTTCAAAAACTGTTTCCAAATATGCAAAGAAAAATCAAGAATTCAAAATGTCTGTGTATCTAAAAAATATTCTTGAATTTAGAAAATGATTATCAATTCGAAAAGATGTTCATGAATTTTAAAGGAGAATGTAAAAAAAAGTAAAATAGGAAAAACCATAAGAAAAATCAAAAGAATAAACACAGAAAAAGGAGAAAACCCGTGGGAAACACACAGGAGAAATAATCGAACTGGGGTGGCCAATACAGTGTGCGGTTGCGAGCGGGTGCACATTTGGTCGATATTCATCGACGTATGTGGGGAGATTGCTCACTATGGCTGGGTATCACTACATATGAGCCAAGTGGCCCATGCGCCCAATTCTGCTGTTGGGCCATTCCACATTGGAAGGCGGCGCCCGCGAGAAGGCAGGGAGCGCAAATGCTTGATCACTCTCTTCATGGCCCCATCTTTGGGAGCAACTAATTAAGGGGTATCCTTTGGAGGGCTCTATTGCGCCCAGCCGCGGCCATGTGCTGCACGCTAGGAGCGTCCTTGGGATTTCGTTTTTTTCTCCACGCATTTTCGAGTTTTTTTGTTCTTTTTGCTTTTCGTTTTTCCTTGGTATATGTTGAACAATTTTAAAGTACACAATGAATATTCTTTAAAATATATGTTCAACATTCTTTTAATATAGGGTGGACATTGCTTAAAATATATTATGACCATTTTTATATATAAACAATCAATGAACTTTGTATAGTACACCAAAAAGAATAAAAATGGAAAAGAAAAGGAAATAAACGAAATGGAAACAAAAAGAAAAAAGAAAAGAGAAAAAACAGGAATGAGAAGAGATAGTAGAGAGACCGTGGGCCGGCCCAAGCTAGGCATTGGGAGGCTGATCGTTATGTCCAAATGTCGCTTTTTTTAGCAGAGTACGGAAACAGATGCTCATACATTCGCATACACACTCACCCCTATGAATGCATAAACACACACATATCCTATTGAATATCTTCAAGAGTCTGAGCCGGCACATTATTTTGAGAATAACGAAGTCGCCACAGACGTCTTCATAGTAGACGTTCATCTTCTCCCATTGAACGCACATCACCGAAATGATTAAAATAAACACAGAAAAATGCGAGCACGGGTGTCAATCTAAGACGTCCACTCTCGTGAGTTAGGGACACCATTGTCCTTTTAAGCATTCAACCACAGGTTCAATCGCACGTCCAACTGTCGTTGAAATCCATAGGGGCGATCAAGTTCGGTGCACCAATTTTAACACTTCAAAGGTTGGACGTTGGTTATGATTGGGTACGTTCTCGGAGGTTTTAGTCCGATATTTTACCAGTTTGGGGAACCTTCTTGAATGTTCTCAAATTGGTTTTTGTTTTTTTGTTTGTTCTCTTTATTGGTTTTCTTCTTGTATTTTTTCCTTTCTGTTTTCTTATTTGCTACTTTCCCAAAGAATCAATAAAACAAAAATGTCCAATATACTATAAAAAATATTCAATTTTTTCAAAAAAATAGTTGCCCTTTTATAAAATTGTTCGTGTTATAAAAAGTATTCACAATTAAAAAAACATAATTTCAAAAGGTGTTATTTTTTTCTTGCTTTTAAAAAATGATCAAAATTTGAAAATCAGGTTATGTTTTAAAAATGTTCTGATTTCCCAAGAGTGTTCGTAAATGTCAGAAGAATGTTGGTATTTCCAAAATAAAGTTGAATATTCAACATTATTCAGTTTTTCAATTTTTTCTAGAATTAAGAAAACTATTCACAATATAAGAAAATATTCAAAAATTCAAAATTGTTAGTGTGTTCAAAAAGTGCTTTTTAAAAAAAGGTTTAGAAATTTAAACAATTTTTGTGTCAAAAAAATTCACTTTTTCAAAAATTGTCCATGTTTTAAAAATTACTGGTACAACATAGGGCGCTATATTGAAGCGGGGCTACAGTAACGGTGTAACAGTAAACTGGTCTACAATATTATGCGCTACATTACATGGGGTACTGTTCCATCGGTGGTACAGTGCCGTGCTCCAATGGATCGGCGACCTAGCCATGCTGCCCTATACGGCACGCCACTGTTGGGTGCAATGAGCGTTCAATTGAGGTCCCACCTATAAGTCCCAGCGGTTGCTAGAAAAACCCCTATAAGCCCCAACGTGGTAAACAACGAGGACATGATGGACCCTGAATAATTAAGCATAGTCCTTATGAAAGAGGCATTGGCATGGACCCGTGATTAAAAAACCTACAGGGTGAAGGGAGTATCGTGGACCAACGGCGAAGAGGAGAGATAGGGGTGGGCAAATCTCTTGGAGGTGCATGGAGCCGACCTTGGTTACCGGATCACAACACAATCATCACATATACTCGCGGATTAACTCAATTTCATCACTCACATATTTCCCGATTTGGCAATTTGATACAAGTTTCAGAGATCACCTCAGTCTACCAAGTAGTTCTAGAGTTCTAAAGCTAAGCTATTACAACTTGTAGAAGAGGAAGATACCGTCCACTGATCATGGGGAGAGTGTATAGCGGGGGAGAGAGGGGGTGGGAGAGAGAGAGAGAGTGAGTGAGTGAGAGAGAGAGAGATCATAACAAATACGTGAGCCCTTGGTCAATATCAATCGTTGATCACCCTTTACTCAAAGAAATCATAAGTGTCTATCCAACGATCATACATGTTCATCTCTATCTCCTTCGAGGTGCCGAACTCTTTAGTGTTCAGATGATGCAGAGAATTCAAAGTCATGACACTTGGATCAGGTCTATTGCAGGAGCGGCGGTATGGAATGACACATGTTTTTGCAAGGACGACATGTGGGGTACTGACGGTGAGCCACTGGACAATGTCACGAAGCTAATGCTTGTTGATGTTGTAGACATGAAATTAGGGGTGCGGGCGAGCGGACTTAGTCGCGGCCTTCTAATGAGGAGTAGGCGACGACATGTTGTATCAGCTATTATTTTGTAGTAGCTATTGCCGTTAGTCATGATGGATCCATGGTGGTGGATTTTGGATTTTCTATGGGCCTAAGAGTAGAGTAGAGCTTAGTAGAGGCCCATACATCCTCACACCATTTTGCGGACTGTGAGACCAATCATCTAATTTGGTGCCAAACGAGCTAAACCATCAAATTTGGGCTTGGCATAGAATATTAGCTGAATAGTTGTGGTTAAAATGTCTAAATGTTTAGAGGAGCGTGCTACACCAATAAAAATTTACCGTGTACCAACAATCCCAGTGTCATTATGGAGGTACAAATAACGATTTTTATACCTTTGACACATCATAAGTAGAGAAGATTGTCGATGAAGCATGTCGAGTCCCATAGCTAGATTATACTTCCCAGCTGTGAGAATTTACGTCGAAATGATCCGCCGGATCTACTGTCGAAGTAAACGGCGCCTCCAAGATAACCGGAAGTACTAGGACACCCTCTGCACCTGTCTTGCCCCCAAGCAATGGGGGCTAGACAACTTGGGCCCCATGGTCTGCCTTGGCCCCAAAGCAAGTGGGCGGCGGATGTAGAGATCAGAGAAGCTTTTGGACCATTTCATAAGCTTTGTCACCTTTCAAAACATTTCGGAACACTCGAGCCCTGCAGGAACAATTCCAAGATCATTTGGAATACTTTCGGAACCCTTCTTTCCCATTCTTTACTTGTTGCTAGTCATTAAGCGTGCGAACCTATACGTTCAAGAATACGTGGACATGCCCGGAATACCTTCTGGTTAATAATTATTAATGGAATCTAGACGCCCATAATAATGCTCACATATCATCGGCGATAATTATTTAGTGAATCTTTGTGTTATCACATACAAGTCTCTTTGTCTCGCGACAAAACCCGAAGCGAGACTTTTATGTATCGTCGTGAACATCTTGATAGCCATATCTAGTTATTCTCATTACCGTATTCTAGTATCTCATGACTAACACTTTAGTCACTGTACCTGGCCAGGCGATGTTGAACATTGTAATATCAAGTGGTCCCAGAGGGTATCTCTTGATCGCCGAAGGGGCAAATCCCATCTTGACACATCTAGCACCACGAAATTTTACATGTGTACCGGAAAGTCGCCTTTTATAATTTACTCACTTATTTTTGTACACAGTACAGACGCAAACATTCATATATACGCACATATACTCATCTATGAATGCATACACGCATACTTTACCCATATGAGCACCTTCGAAAGATTGAGCCGACATGTCATCTTGAGATTTTACGGAGTTACCGTAGACGCCTTGTAGTTGACGAATACGTCTCCTCCCATTGAAAGTTTATCGCCGGAAATTTTAAAATAAATTCAGAATAAATATGAGCACTAGGATTTGTACCGCGGTGGGCTAGGATACAATGTCCTCCTAACCATCCAAGTATGGATTGGTTCACTAATTTACCCACTTATATACAGAATAACTTTTGGCAACCCCAAAATAACCATTCAGTAGGATTTACAATTCTCATTGTCCAAGGACACAAGTAAACTTAACAGTTTATGTGAGAATACGTACAACATACTGACATGTTCTCATTATTGGCGACACCCTCGTTACATTAACAATGCTCATGATCAGCAAAACAAGATCATCAGCAATATATGAGCTAATCCAAAGACTTGAGTAGGGTTCTGTTCCATCGTTCTACGCATGCAACTAGGTTTTCGTCTGAATCTCACATTCAAGAACCATTGCAATTTCTCTGGACTTCTAGAGTGTTTTAGATTTTCTACGGTGAGAGTATTTTCACGTCCGTCAACACGTCTAACTCACAACTCCGTGGAAACCGTGGGAGCAAGCATCGTGTCTCAGGTGGTAAATTTAATCACCGGCTGGTGCACAGTAGCTCCGCCGTGAGTAGATTCCACGTCGAGCCGGAAAACGACGTCCGGTTCTGTTCGGAATCTCCTAGAGCCGGAGTATCTTGAAGAGGTATCGGCGATCTCCTGTGTAGACCGAACTCCAAACTCTGAATTAAAAGCATCACTGGGGCTTCCTGATTTGCGCGTACTCTTTTCCAACCGGCGAACCCGTCCGGCCGTCCCCATCCATCCCATGGTGTGGACATTTGGACGGTTCGACCCCCTGCCCTCAACTTCATCTTTAACTAACCACTCCGTGGTTATATAACTTCCCACGCGACTAAAGAAAAACAGTGCCACCGGATTGACGCCATGAGCACTTGCGTTGCCACTTAAGCTGAGCATATACTAAACCTAAGCATGGCATGATCGATCGGGACACCCATCGCGGCTCCGAGCCTACGATAAATAAATGGTATCGGGACGTCAGGCCATGTTAACTAATAACTTGACGCCAAAGCTAGCCAGCTAGTCGTTCACGCCTCCAATTTAGCAAATGGTCGACAAAACATGGTCCGCCTAGGATATACAGAAAAGACGCCGCGAAGTTGAACAAGTGACAACAACTGAAGAGTGCATACTTCCTCGTAAAAAGGTATAAAATTCAGTTCGGTACATTTTATAAATACGTTATGAATATTATTTATATCCATAATTTTTTGAAAAAAAAGCAATGAACATTTTTCTATACGCATGATCATTTTTCTTCTTCTATTTTTCATAAACCGATTAACATTTTTCTTTTAAATAAGTGAAATCAAATAGTTTTGGAAAACAAATTCGAAACCAACTCATGGCTGGTCATGGGCCTTGGCCCACGCGCATCACATTCTAGGCGTTTCCATGTCTATTCCTTGCATTGAGCAGCAGCACGAGAAGGCATGAACCGCAAATGTTGGATCGCTTTCTGCATGCACCCCCCCTTCTTGTTATTTTCTTCTCAAGTTAGTTATGCAAAACCACAAGATGGTATTTGAATACCCACAAGATGTGGGTATTCAACAACAAGCCCCATTTTGGTTACCCCGTTTGACACCAAATCCAACTGGTTGGGGCCACCCAGAAGTGACAACACGGTGAAAAAGCAAGGACGTGATGGACCCTGCATCAACAATCATAGTCCCGATGAAAGAGACAGGGGCATGTGACCTAGCCCCAGGATCCTCGTTCAACAATGGAAAAGTTCAACAATGAGTGACTGTGGTGGTAGAAGCTTGACAAGAGGAGCGGGTAGTGTTGAAGAGAGCGGATTAACAAATCCACTGATCAAAGGGGGTATTCCGAATGGCAACACTAGTGGTGTAGACAAGAGATAGGGCCAGACTTGGACTATTGTTATTGCTAGAACAACAGCAACCAACGGATGTGTGATGTTGGTGCATACTTCAGAGGTAGCAGAGGGAATGGGGTGTTGGTTGTGAGCTGTTGGAAATTTTTGTGAAGTTAGTTCTTGCTATGTAGACCTGAGATTGGGGGTGTGGTGGGGTGGGCCAAATGCCAGTTTAGTTTTGTGCCTCGAAGGTCAATCATGAAAGACATTTTCTTTGTACAATAACTTATGATAAGATGCATGGAGCAAAAGAAAGACCCGCATATAGTGTTCATTAACTTGGAGAAGGCCTATGATAAAGTATCGCGGAATGTCATGTGGTCGGCCTTGGAGAAACAAGAAGTCCCAAACAAGAACATACCATCAAGGACATGTACGATAATATTGTGACAAGTGTGTGAAGTTGTCGGGACCCCGATTCCAAGTCACATCGATCTAGCCGGTAACACCTCATATCACTTTGCGACCTCACGCACGGTATTCCCACGGGTGTCGCCTTACCATGGCCCGGGACCATTTGCGCCTTTTGGCTCACATATATGATAGTGTCGCTAGCATCCATATGACAGAGAACTCGGGCTGACATGGCTAGTCATGAACCCAAAGCGGCACCAACCTATGGGGACAGGCATACATGAATCACATCAAGCATGTCGGTCAGCAGCGTGTGAATCCGGGCTGTAGCACTGGGCTAACAGGAGTCCGGGAACCCGAGCTGTAGCAGGCTAGGCAGGACTCCGGATGTCACCACGTGACATTTCCCCGAAGGGACAGACACATGAATGAAGTGAAACACATGCCGGCCAGTCAAGTGCCCTGAGCAGTAGTGCTGGGCTAGCAGGACTCTGGTGAACCGGGCTGTAGCGGACTACTATGGCTCATGGAAGCACTAGTTTACATTTCCCCATAAGAGAGGCTGCCAAGGATAAACAACTAGATTGTCGGATCCCACACATACCAAGCATTTCAATCATACACACAATATGCTCGATATGTGTAAATACAACATGGCATCACAACATAACTCTACGACTCAAGTATTTATTCATTAGGCTCCGAGGAGCCAAGTATTACAAACATGGGTCTCATGATCCAACATATAGAGTATACAAACAACAAGCACATGTGGAAGCTTAACTTGTCTGAGTACAGACATCTACAAATGAAGAAGGCCGAGAAGCCTGACTATCTACTAGATCTTGCCGAGGGCACAAGATCGTAGCTGAGGTATCAAGCTAAACGTCGAAGTCCACACGGAACTACTAGCCAGACTGTAGTCTCTCTGCAAAAACATAAATTAAGCAAACGTGAGTACAAATGTACCCAGCAAGACTTACATCAGAACTAACTACATATGCATCAGAATCAACAAAGGAGGGGGGTGGTGGTGGAGTTTGACTGCAGCAAGCCAGCTTTGACTCAGTGGCTAACCTAAACTATGACTGCAAGTAACTCTTTTGAGCTGGCGCACACGAGTCCACATATTCACCATATCAATACACCACTATGGATCCGCTCCCGTCTCCCTACGAGAACGCCATCCATAGCACTCACGCTTATCTTGCGCATTTTAGAGTATCCACTTTCACTTGTCTATGAACTGTATAGGCAACCAAGTAGTCCTTTACCGCGGACGTGGCTATTCGAATAGATGATGTTAACCCTGCAGGGGTGTACTTCTTCATACACGCTCTCACCACTTACCGCCGTTTACACGACATGTACTCGGCAACCTTCAAGCGGAAGCCCAACGAGGGTGTCGGCCACGGCCTACCTAAACACTCAAGTCTCTAGTCCAGGTTTATCGCCTATCCAGGTTCCATCCGCAGGGAGTCCGGCCGAGGTTTCCACATACGGCCCCGAACGATGTGTACAGGGTTCCGAGACACCAAACGGGCGCCCGGCATGCCCGACCACGCTGTATCTACTGCAACATAGCCCACCCCTGGGGTCAGCGCTACGCACGGTCGCCAACACATATCCTACAAACACCAGAAACTAGTTGCAACTCCTGGACAGAGGACTAGGGTGGTTAAGAAGCCGAGAGGGTCAATTAAGGATCCCAATGCATGGTAGTAACTGGTTCTTAAATCACACATACAGATCTCGGTGCTTAAGGACGGTTCCAATGAAACAACCCACCATGTACTCCTACATGGCCTCTCATCGATACCTTTACCAAATCGTGTTCAACACACTTAGCTCACACACATTAGGACATGTTCACAACTTTCCAATTCATCCCCGATGAATCAGACCTGACACAACTCTAAGCACTAGCAGGCATGACAAGCAAACATGAATGAGTAGGCACATCAGGGCTCAAACAACTCCTACTCATGCTAGTGGGTTTTATCTATTTACTGTGGCAACGACAGGTCATGCAGAGGAAAGGGGTTCAACTACCGCAACATATAACAGTTGAAACGGTGTTGTCCTAATGCAGTAAAAGAGAGCAGGAGCAAGATAGGGGGATTGTATCAGAATGAACAAGGGGGTTTTGCTTGCCTGGCACTTTTGAAGATAGTATAGCTCTTCATCGGTGTCATCGAACTCATCGTCGAAACCACGTCTATCGAGAGGGGACAACTTCCGGCAATAAAGAAGGAAACACAATCAATGCAATGCAACAATATGATGCATGATCATGACATGTCAACATGCTGAGATTTGAGCTACTGTAGCTAAGAACAGAAGGGTTTGAGTTGATTTGAACCAAAGGTTCAAATTCAAATTCAAACTAAGAACTTATGAAGTGCATTATCATGTTTTGATCTAAAAATCAAGGTTAAGTTGTTTAAACATGCATGAAACCAGTATAGATGGATAGATTAGATTTTTATGATCATTTTTCATATATAAATTATTTGATTTGGAGCTACGGTTGAATTACTATGATTTTTAGAAGTTTTGGCTATTTTCTGGAATTTCTTGGTTATTAATAAATCCAGAAAATGTAATACTGCGTCAGCATTAGGTCATGTCGACGTCAGCAGGTCAACAGGCGCCAGTCCAGGTCAAACCTGACCAGTGCGACCCACTGGTCAGTGACTCAATTAACTAACAGGGTTAAATAGGATTAACTAATCACATTAATAAGCACTGGGCCCACTGTCAGTGTCAGAAGTGGGGTAATTAGTCCTAAACTAAACGAGTCAGGGGCAGGGCCCACATGTATTGACCGCAGGGAGGTCAAACCCCGGGTCGAACGGGTCAAACTCGCCGGCGTTGAGTCGCCGTCGAGGTCAGCGGCGGCGAGGGGCTTCGGAGAACCCCTCTGGTGCACCGTTCGGCATGCGGTTGGGCTCTCCGGGACGCTGGCGAAGCGGCGCATCGAACGGCGATGGGCTCCGGGCCTGGGGTGGCCGGATACACCGATAGCGAGCAGTGCAGCGGCGGCCGGAGCTCGGGCCCGCTCGGGTTAGGTGCTACGGCGCGCAAACGCGCGAACTAAAGCTCGGGGGCTGCTCTACGTGAGGCTGCTAACGCGTTGCACACCGGCGCATGACCAAATGGTCACCGGAGTGTCGCCTGCGTCGAGCTTGTGCGGCGGAGCGTCTCGACTCTGGTGGAGGAGGCGGCTAGAGCTCGAAATCAGGCATGGAGTTAGGGGGAAACGAAGCAGGGGCTCACATGGAGTCGGTAGGGCGGCTCAGCAAGCTCGGGGAGGTCCGGACGGCGGTGGAATCACGGCGGCGATCGTCGGGACCCAAGGATGAAGATGACATCGATGGTGGCACTCCGAGGCCTTCCAGTCACGTGGATCGGCGGGGACGGCGTAGCGGATGACGGCGGAGCTCGTGGACCGGTCGGAGGAGCGAGGGGGATGCGGTGGACACGACGGCAGCGAACGGCGGCGACGGCTGCGCTCCAAGTGCTCGGGAGAGAGAAACAGAGGAGGGGGAGGAGCACATGGAGAGTGAGAGGGGTCGGGGGGTTGCGTGGCGTCGCGGAAGACGTCCATGACGACGAGGGGACAACCAGGCAGGCAGCTGCCGGCGTGGCACGCCGCGGCGCCGTGGCTAGCTTCTCCTCTGCCTTCTGGCAGGAGGAAGAAGACGCCCCTGCCCTCGGTGGGCCGGCCAGGTGGCTGGGCTGCCAGGTGGGCTGGGCCTGCTGGAGGAGCTGGGCCAGGTAAGTGGCCAGGTGAGTCTCTCTCTCTCTCTCTCTTTTATTTCTGTTTTCTAATTTGCAAATTTGTTTTTGATTTAGTAGCAACACCAAATCACTTCTATGAATCCTGAAAATATTCCTGGACACTTGCTGAAATATTTCAATGTCCCAAAAATAGTTCCAACATTATTTGAACATTTAAATTATTTATAGTATTTAAATGCCCAAATTCAAATACAATAAGATTTAATTCAAAAATCCAGAATGGCCTAGAAATATGTGCATCATTTTTGGCAGAGGTTTTCACCTTTAACAAAAATCATGGACTTTTCTAAAGGGAATTTGGGTTCATTGAAAAAATTCTTATTGAACCTAGTTGAATTCATTTGGTGTTGGGGTTTCAACAATCCCCATTTCAATTTCAAAAGAATTTAAACATGATGCAACACATGACTAGCTAGCTCAGAGCATGCTAGAACTAGGGATGTGACAACTCACCCCAACTAAAACAAGAATCTCGTCCCGAGATTCAAGAAGTGAAGTAAGAAGATAGAGGGGTCACAAAACTATCACAGTCTTCTCGATCCAACTGCCCTTCTCGAAGATACCGATATACTGCATCGCATTGCACTTGACGTCTTTGTCTTCGAGATCTTCATCCAACACGATGACGGCGGAAGGAAACTCTACAGGAAACGATCTTCTCAAAGATCGAGCAACTCCAGATCAACTCATGGAGTGAGACGTTGAAACATCTCTTGGGCTGAGACGCAAAACACACAACGAGAGAGATGGAAGGTAATAGATGACAAGGGTTCAAATTGGTAGGCAACAATTCCACGCTGGAGTAGGATGGTACATGGTTTCAAAGTAGCGAGGAGGTAATTGCCATGATTCCATAACGGGACACCTTAGGGAAAGGTGACTCGTAGAGCATTTCCCTTAAGTGGCAAAAAGAATTACTTTTGATACGAAGATCATTGAAACTCTTTATACCAGCCTCAGGAAATCACAAATGATCGTGTGAAGGAGCTCGAAGGAATGGCATACTCGGACTAGAATGAATGATGTGGACTACCTTGTTGAAGACAACGCAAAGGATGATTTGCTTATCATCGGAAGTGGAGGGGACCCATGGTAAGTCCTCTTTTGAAGATGATCCTAGACAACAACTACTGAGGTGCAAGCTGGGAACAAAATGCAAATGCTGGGAATGTTTCAACCATCATATCTGCCTGAGATTCAGATCTGGTTGGTAACAGGATACTTTAGACGGCATGTCCGGGGAAGGAAAGGTTGCAACACAAGTCGACGAGATGATGTTGCGAGATTCTAGGGAAATGAACTATGGTAGTAAGCTCCCAAACATGAGCTGGTTCTGCTACATACATGTGAACACACCGTCCCAGACAAGCATGACCACGTAGTAGTCTTACAGGAAAAACACTACCGAGTTCTGGTTGGGAACCATAATTAATGATACTGAAGTCTCCACGCGGAAGTCTAAAGGATTAACACTTTAGAACAAACTCCTTTATCTTGAATAAATCAATTAGTGGCTTGGTGTGCTAGGGATACATATAGAATGAAGATGACCAGTCTATCAGACCATAGAATACTTCGCACATGCATGACTGACTTGGGATGATTCCAGAGGAAGCAAAACAAACTTTCTCGAATTCACGGCGGCAACTTACATCAAATGCACGTGAATCAAAGGAAGTCACTTCTTTCATCCAAACATATACTTCATGAATGGGGCATGAAGAAAATGCTTACACAAGTTTCCAACACTAGCTGGATGTTCAACACAAATCATGGAGGAGACAAAATGCTGCTGATGGGCTCAATAGCAACTCATCAGAATTTCCATATCACTGGACTTCCACCATTATGTGAACAATGTGATAGTATTGGTTAGACCAAAAGATGTAATGGTGTATGCTCGACGA
The DNA here is from genome assembly GCF_018294505.1 of Triticum aestivum. NCBI lineage: Eukaryota > Viridiplantae > Streptophyta > Magnoliopsida > Poales > Poaceae > Triticum > Triticum aestivum. The sequence goes on along the minus strand of NC_057812.1, from coordinate 557,570,265 downwards.
GTCAACCAAGAGTAAGACAACATTACGAATATCGTTGGTACTGATTTGATTTGAGGATAGCCCACACTCAAATCAAAGTTTTGACAAGACAACAGATCCAACAACCGATCACGAGGAACAATCGATGAAGATATCATCTTTCTTCAACTAACACACAAACACAAGGATATCACTTTGGAATGAACTAAGTGGATTAAGTTTTTATCTTCCAACTCTGCAAGTTGTTGTTTAGCTCGAGCGACTAGTTCAGGTATCCAACACAGAATCTTGGAGAATGGGTGGTTTGGAGGAAAACCAACATGATCATGAACTCAACATAGCGGTCAGGTGACAACCTGGTAATACTTCCGAGAAGATATTCAAAACATCACGAACCACCGATATGTTACTAAGCTCAAGAACAATCTTGCTTTTCAGAGCAAGACGATATGAACAAATAATCAAGGGATTGAGTAATCCTAACTCATTGATCAAAGAGTGCACCGTAAATAAGGACAAGGTAACACGATCAATCCTAGAATAGTGTTTCGATAACCAACACACTAAGAATGATATTAGTGTCCATTAACTACCGAGCAACACGGTTGCTAGGAGTATTGATTTCACACATCATGGTTCACTTGCCGGCATTCCGGTTGCGACAACACAGGACCAAGGAATGAAAATGATGGCAAGAAGTATCACTGCGTCAAGAATTCATGAGAGATGGTGCAATTCTCATGACAATCCTGACATAAAGGGGGTAATAATCCAGGGTAGAATAGAGCAAAAGCTGGATGGGCATTTGATCTGCAGAACACAACCGCTTTGACCCAATCCTGATATGGATGAGGTACTGGAGTTTGTTTCTCCTAGTCATTCTGAAATAGAATGGCTTAACGGACCACAAGAATAATAAGCATCGATAACATGGATGCACAATTACTCCTGACTATCAATTGATAGGCGATGGTCGGAATACAAATGAAGAGGGACAACTCAAGAGGACGTATATCTTTCTGAGTTGTGGATGCATAGATTAATATGTCGAACCAAGTTCAACAAGCTTCTTCCAGATAACCCATGCAGGAAGGTAGAACTGGCAGAATCACAATTATGAATGGAGAACTCCTCAAGAGTACTCTGATTGTGATATTTTGGTTCAAAGAACTTCTGCCTTAATGCTTCATGGTATTTGGAAGAAGGAAATACAACGGACCTCGAGGACTGTCGCAAGGTTACTAATATCCTAAAGGAACGAGCAAACACTATCAACAGGAGGTAAGTAGGGTGAATCTCGGGTTCAAGAACCCAGGAATAGAATACCTACTACTAAATGGCATCACAGGATGCTTTCGAGAATGGTGGCCAGAATCATCACACCGGAACACAAAACATGGCTAGATTACTAGGTGACTCCCTAAAACACCTAGGGTCATAATAATAGCTCCAACATATATGTCGAGGCAACAGAGTGCCTCAACTCACCGATTAGTGTGGTTAATCTGGCCCAAAAGGATATCAGAAATGGGAAGAAAGGATTTGCAAATGCATCAGACTACTTACAAACCTGGGATGACTCGGACAGCATAACGACTGTAAATGCTCAAAAAGATTTGAGACATCCTGCAAAATGGTGGCATAACCACTCAACAACACAATATCAAGGTTCCGAGATCAACTGTCAACATACGGAAGTAGTAGGAATGGAACTGAGGCTCGAAACTATCAATTCTATAAGTCTATGGATTAGTAACACGTCATCCTGATAGATAGATGAGAAGGCCTAGTTCTTAATCCCCGTAGAAAAGAAGAGGTTGACTCAGATCAGAAGGCATAGGGTAAAGGAGTAAAAAGAGCCTTACATTCCCTTCCACAATCAATTCCCTTACATAACTAAAGCATTTCTAGACTCGACTTCGACTAGTTTGGCTTGGCAATCCTACAGGGCAGTCAGGCTCTGATACCAAAGCTGTCGGGACCCCGATTCCAAGTCACATCGATCTAGCCGGTAACACCTCATATCACTTTGCGGCCTCACGCACGGTATTCCCACGGGTGTCGCCTTACCATGGCCCGGGACCGTTTGCGCCTTTTGGCTCACGTATATGATAGTGTCGCTAGCATCCATATGACAGAGAACCCGGGCCGACATGGCTAGTCGTGAACCCAAAGCGGCACCAACCTATGGGGATAGGCATACATGAATCACATCGAGCATGTCAGTCAGCAGCGTGTGAATCCAGGCTATAGCACTGAGCTAACAGGACTCCGGGAACCCGGGCTGTAGCAGGCTAGGCAGGACTCCGGATGTCACCGCGTGACATTTCCCTGAAGGGACAGACACAGGAACGAAGTGAAACACATGCCGGCCAGTCAAGTGCCCTGAGCAGTAGTGCTGGGCTAGCAGGACTCCGGTGAACCGGGCTGTAGCGGACTACTATGGCTCATAGAAGCACTAGACTACATTTCCCCATAAGAGAGGCTGCCAAGGATAAACAACTAGATTGTCAGATCCCACACATACCAAGCATTTCAATCATACACACAATATGCTCGATATGTGTAAATACAACATGGCATCACACCATAACTCTACGACTCAAGTATTTATTCATTAGGCTCCGAGGAGCCAAGTATTACAAACATGGGTCTCATGATCCAACATATAGAGTATACAAACAACAAGCACATGTGGAAGCTTAACTTGTCTGAGTACAGACATCTACAAATGAAGAAGGCCGAGAAGCCTGACTATCTACTAGATCTTGCCGAGGGCACAAGATCGTAGCTGAGGTATCAAGCTAAACGTCGAAGTCCACACGGAACTACTAGCCAGACTGTAGTCTCTCTGCAAAAACATAAATTAAGCAAACGTGAGTACAAATGTACCCAGCAAGACTTACATCAGAACTAACTACATATGCATCAGAATCAACAAAGGAGGGGGGGTGGTGGTGGAGTTTGACTGCAGCAAGCCAGCTTTGACTCAGTGGCTAACCTAAACTATGACTGCAAGTAACTCTTTTGAGGTGGCGCACACGAGTCCACATATTCACCATATCAATACACCACTATGGATCCGCTCCCGTCTCCCTACGAGAACGCCATCCATAGCACTCACGCTTATCTTGCGCATTTTAGAGTATCCACTTTCACTTGTCTATGAACTGTATAGGCAACCAAGTAGTCCTTTACCGCGGACGTGGCTATTCGAATAGATGATGTTAACCCTGCAGGGGTGTACTTCTTCATACACGCTCTCACCACTTACCGCCGTTTACACGACATGTACTCGGCAACCTTCAAGCGGAAGCCCAACGAGGGTGTCGGCCACGGCCTACCTAAACACTCAAGTCTCTAGTCCAGGTTTATCGCCTATCCAGGTTCCATCCGCAGGGAGTCCGACCGAGGTTTCCACATACGACCCCGAACGATGTGTACAGGGTTCCGAGACACCAAACGGGCGCCCAGCATGCCCGGCCATGGTGTATCTACCGCAACATAGCCCACCCTTGGGGTCAGCGCTACGCACAGCCGCCAACACATATCCTACAAACACCAGAAACTAGTTGCAACTCCTGGACAGAGGACTAGGGTGGTTAAGAAGCCGAGAGGGTCAATTAAGGATCCCAATGCATGGTAGTAACTGGTTCTTAAATCACACATACAGATCTCGGTGCTTAAGGACGGTTCCAATGAAACAACCCACCATGTACTCCCACATGGCCTCTCATCGATACCTTTACGAAATCATGTTCAACACACTTAGCTCACACACATTAGGACATGTTCACAACTTTCCAATTCATCCCCGATGAATCAGAACTGACACAACTCTAAGCACTAGCAGGCATGACAAGCAAACATGAATGAGTAGGCACATCAGGGCTCAAACAACTCCTACTCATGCTAGTGGGTTTCATCTATTTACTGTGGCAACGACAGGTCATGCAGAGGAAAGGGGTTCAACAACCGCAACATGTAACAGTTGAAATGGTGTTGTCCTAATGCAGTAAAAGAGAGAAGGAGCAAGAGAGGGGGATTGTATCGGAATGAACAAGGGGGTTTTGCTTGCCTGGCACTTCTGAAGATAGTATAGCTCTTCATCGGTGTCATCGAACTCATCGTCGAAACCACGTCTATCGAGAGGGGACAACTTCCGGCAATAAAGAAGGAAACACAATCAATGTAATGCAACAATATGATGCATGATCATGACATGTCAACATGCTGAGATTTGAGCTAATGCAGCTAAGAACAGAAGGGTTTGAGTTGATTTGAACCAAAGGTTCAAATTCAAATTCAAACTAAGAACTTATGAAGTGCATTATCATATTTTGATCTAAATAGCAAGGTTAAGTTGTTTAAACATGCATGAAACCAGTATAGATGGATATATTAGATTTTTCTGATCATTTTTCATATATAAATTATTTGATTTGGAGCTACGGTTGAATTACTATGATTTTTAGAAGTTTGGCTATTTTCTGGAATTTCCTGGTTATTAATAAATCCAGAAAATGTAATACTGCATCAGCATTAGGTCATGCCGGCGTCAGCAGGTCAACAGGCGCCAGTCCAGGTCAAACCTGACCAGTGGGACCCACTGGTCAGTGACTCAATTAACTAACAGGGTTAAATAGGATTAACTAATCAAATTAACAGGCACTGGGCCCACTGTCAGTGTCAGAAGTGGGGTAATTAGTCCTAAACTAAACGAGTCAGGGGCGGGGCCCACATGTATTGACCCCAGGGAGGTCAAACCCCGGGTCGAACGGGTCAAACTCGCCGGCGTTGAGTCGCCGTCGAGGTCAGCGGCGGCGAGGGGCTTCGGAGAACCCCTCTGGTGCACCGTTCGGCACACGGTTGGGCTCTCCGGGACGCTGGCGAAGCGGCGCATCGAACGGCAATGGGCTCCGGGCCTAGGGTGGCCGGATACACCGACGGCGAGCAGTGCAGTGGTGGCCAGAGCTCGGGCCCGCTCGGGTCAGGTGCTACGGCGCGCAAACGCGCGAACTAAAGCTTGGGGGCTGCTCTACGTGAGGCTGCTAACGCATTGCACACCGACGCATGACCAAATGGTCACCGGAGTGTCGGCGGCGTTGAGCTTGTGCGGCGGAGCGTCTCGGCTCCGGTGGAGGAGGTGGCTAGAGCTCGAAATCGGGCATGGAGTTAGGGGGAAATGAAGCAGGGGCTCACATGGAGTTGGTAGGGCGGCTCAGCAAGCTCGGGGAGGTCAGGACGGCGGCGGAATCACGGCGGTGATCGTCGGGACCCAAGGATGAAGATGACATCAATGGTGGCACTCCGAGGCCTTCCAGTCCCGTGGATCGGCGGGGACGGCATAGCGGATGACGGCGGAGCTCGTGGGCCGGTCGGAGGAGCGAGGGGGATGCGATGGACACGGCGGCAGCGAACGGCGGCGATGGCTGCGCTCTGTGTGCTCGAGAGAGAGAAATAGAGGAGGGGGAGGAGCACAGGGAGAGTGAGAGGGGTCGGGGGTTGCGTGGCGTCGCAGAAGACGTCCAGGATGACGAGGGGACAACCAGGCAGGCAGCTGCCGGCATGGCACGCCGCGGCACCGTGGCTAGCTTCTCCTCTGCCTTCTGGCAGGAGGAAGAAGACGCCCCTGCCCTCGGTGGGCCGGCCAGGTGGCTTGGCTGCCAGGTGGGCTGGGCCTGCTGGAGGAGCTGGGCCAGGTAAGTGGCCAGGTGAGTCTCTCTCTCTCTCTTTTATTTCTGTTTTCTAATTTGTAAATTTGTTTTTGATTTAGTAGCAACACCAAATCACTTCTATCAATCCTGAAAATATTCCTGGACACTTGCTGAAATATTTCAATGTCCCAAAAATAGTTCCAACATTATTTGAACATTTAAATTATTTATAGTATTTAAATGCCCAAAGTCAAATACAATAAGATTTAATTCAAAAATCCAGAATGGCCTAGAAATATGTGCATCATTTTTGGCAGAGGTTTTCACCTTTAACAAAAATCATGGACTTTTATAAAGGGCATTTGGGTTCATTGAAAATATTTTTATTGAACCTAATTGAATTCATTTGGTGTTGGGGTTTCAATAATCCCCATTTCAATTTCAAAAGAATTTAAACATGATGCAACACATGACTAGCTAGCTCAGAGCATACTAGAACTAGGGATGTGACAGAAGTGGTGGTGACAGTGATGAATTTCCCAATAAAATAGGACTACACCAAGGGTTGGCTTTGAGCCCTTATACTTATGGTTTGGTGATGGTTGTGGTCACAAGGGATATGCAAGGAGATTCATGGTGTATGCTCTTTGCGGATAATGTGGTGCTAGTCAATGATAGTCGAATGGGGGTTAATAGAAGGTTAGAGTTGTGAAGGTAGAATTTAGAAGCAAAAGGTTTTGGATTTAATAGAACTAAAATTGAGTACATGAGGTGCGGTTTCAGTACTACTAAGCACGAGGAGGAGGAATTTAGCCTTGTTGGGCAGGTGGTACCTCAGAAGGACACCATTCAATATTTGGGTCAATGTTGCAGAAGGATGGTGATATCAATGAAGACGTGAACCATCGAATTAAAACTTGATGGATGAAGTGAAACCAAGATTCTGGCGTTCTCTATGACAAGAGAGTGACATAAAAGCTAAAAGGTAGGTTTTATAGGACATCGATTCGATCTGCGATGTTGTATCCCGCCGAATGTTGGCCAGCTAAATTGTTACATGTTCAATAGTTAGGTGTAGCAGGAATGCACATGTTTGAGGTGGATATGTGGCCACAGAAGAAAGACCTGGTCAGGAATGATGATAACGTGATAGAGTTGGGGTGGCCCCGATTAAACAGAAGCTTGTCCAACATTGTCTGAGGTGGTTTAGGCATATACCGCATGTCTCCAAAAGCGCCAGTTGATACGTCTCCAACGTATCTATAATTTTTGATTGCTCCATGCTATATTATCTACTGTTTTGGACATTAATGGGCTTTATTATACACTTCTATATTATTTTTGGGACTAACCTATTAACCAGAGGCCCAGCCCAAAATTGCTATTTTTTTTTGCCTATTTTAGGGTTTCGAAGAAAAGGAATATCAAACGGAGTCCAAACGGAATGAAACCTTTGGGAACGTGATTTTTGGAACAAACAAGAACCAGGAGACTTGGACCCTACGTCAAGCAACCAACAGGGAGGTCATGAGGTAGGGGAGCGCGCCTACCCCCCAGGCGTGCCCTCCACCCTCGTGGCCCCCATGTTGCTCCACCGACGTACTCCTTCCTCCTATATATACCTACGTACCCCCAAACGATCAGATACGGAGCCAAAACCCTAATTCCACCGCCGTAACTTTCTGTATCCATGAGATCCCATCTTGGGGCCTGTTCCGGAGCTCTGCCGGAGGGGGCATCGATCACGGAGGGCTTCTACATCAACACCATAGCCTCTCCGATGAAGTGTGAGTAGTTTACCTCAGACCTACGGGTCCATAGTTAGTAGCTAGATGGCTTCTTCTCTCTTTTTGGATCTCAATACAAAGTTCTCCCCCTCTCTTGTGGAGATCTATTCGATGTAATCTTATTTTGCGGTGTGTTTGTTGAGACCGATGAATTGTGGGTTTATGATCAAGTTTATCTATGAACAATATTTGAATCTTCTCTGAATTCTTTTATGTATGATTGGTTATCTTTGCAAGTCTCTTCGAATTATCAGTTTGGTTTGGCCTACTAGATTGATCTTTCTTGCAATGGGAGAAGTGCTTAGCTTCGGGTTTAATCTTGCGGTGTCCTTTCCCAGTGATAGTAGGGGCAACAAGGCACGTATTGTATTGTTGCCATCGAGGATAACAAGATGGGGGTTTCATCATATTGCATGAGTTTATCCCTCTACATCATGTCATCTTGCTTAAGGTGTTACTCTGTTCTTATGAACTCAATACTCTAGATGCATGCTGGATAGCGGTCGATATGTGGAGCAATAGTAGTAGATGCAGGCAGGAGTCGGTCTACTTGTCTCGGACGTGATGCCTATATACATGATCATACCTAGATATTCTCATAACTATGCTCAATTCTGTCAATTGCTCAACAGTAATTCGTTCACCCACCATAAAATACCTATGCTCTTGAGAGAAGCCACTAGTGAAACCTATGGCCCCTGGGTCTATCTTCATCATATTAAATCTTCCAATACTTAGTTATTTTCATTGCTTTTATTTTACTTTGCATCTTTATCATAAAAATACCAAAAATATTATCTTATCATATCTACCAGATCTCACTCTCATAAGTGACCGTGTAGGGATTGACAACCCCTTATCGCGTTGGTTGCGAGGATTTGTTTGTTTTGTGTAGGTGCGAGGGACTCGCGCGTAGCCTCCTACTGGATTGATACCTTGGTTCTCAAAAACTGAGGGAAATACTTACGCTACTTTGCTGCACCACCCTTTCCTCTTCAAGGGAAAACCAACGCAAGTGCTCAAGAGGTAGCAAGAAGGATTTCTGGCGCTGTTGCCGGGGAGGTCTACGCAAAAGTCAAACATACCAAGTACCCATCACAAACCCTTATCTCCCGCATTACATTATTTGCCATTTGTCTCTCGTTTTCCTCTCCCCCACTTCACCCTTGCCATTTTATTCGCCCTCTCTCTCTCTCTATCCTCCCTCTCTTTCTTTATTTGCCTCTTTTTGCCCGTTCCCTATTTGCTTGTCGTTATGGCGAGTCCTCTATCTTCTCCGTTGTCTCCCGAGAATGAAGTTCTAAATTTTAAGCAAAGGGAGGGAGAAAATCTAAAAGACGCTTGGTATAGAATTTGCAATGCTCAAAATAGATCTACCAGGAAGCAATCTACTTCCATTCTTCTTTGCAATTTTTATGTAGGCGCTACTCCTTGGCACAGATATATCCTTGATACCTTTACCGGAGGGAACTTCTTGGGTAGCCATACTTTTGATTCTTATAATGCTATGACAGATTTGTTTGGCTCACCACCTCTTTTGGTTAATGGAACTATGTTAACTTTGGAGCATGTAATGCAAAAGCTTGAAATTATTGAAAATAAAGTTGCTACCATTGAGTTAATTGAAAATTTCGATAAAAAGATCCACAACCAAATTACCCAATATGGACCTAAAGTAGGAGTAACTTTGAAAAATATTAAAGAGAAGGAACCTATAGTTAATGAAAGAATAAATCATGATTCCACTAGAATCGATAAACTTGAGGGTATCATCACCAACTTGGGAACCACTTTTTCTTCCGTAAATAATGCTCCAAGTCCTCCAACTAAAATTTCCAAGCTTATGTGTTCCTAAAAATAAAGGTGAATCCTCTAGCAAAGAAACTGCGGATCTCAAATCTATAAGTGTTCATCCTAATCTTTTTGCTATCATTAAGGAACCATTTGCTGCTAATGATTTTTTCGATCTTGTGCCTAAAAGTTTGATAATCAATAAAAGTAAAGAAATTCCTAAGTATGGTAGATGCCTCATTGAAGAATTACCTACCAAAGATGGCAATACCTAGATCTATCCTTGCTTTTTATGCCTAGCTAGGGGCGTTAAACGATAGCGCTTGTTGGGAGGCAACCCAATTTTATTTTTATTCCTTGCTTTTTTCTCCTGTTTAGTAATAAATAATTTATCTAGCCTCTGTTTTGGTTGTGTTTTTTGTGTTTAATTAGTGTTTGTGCCAAGTAGAACCGTTGGGAAGACTTGGGGAAAGTCTTGTTAATCTTGCTGTAAAAAACAGAAACTTTAGCGCTCACGAGAACTGCTACCATTTTTATTTGGAAAGATCTATTTGGTTAATTCTTTTTGAAGATGATTAATAGATAAATTCCTCACGTCAAGCAATTTATTTTAGAATTTTTGGGGTTCCAGATTTTGCGTTAGCTACAGATTACTACAGACTGTTCTGTTTTTGACAGATTCTGTTTTTGTGTGTTGTTTGCTTATGTTGATGAATCTATGGCTAGTAAAATAGTTTATAAACCATAGAGAAGTTGTAATAAAGTAGGTTTAACACCAATATAAATAAATAATGAGTTCATTACAGTACCTTGAAGTGGTCTTTTGTTTCCTTTCGCTAACGAAGCTCATGAGATTTTCTACTTTAAGTTTTGTGTTGTGAAGTTTTCAAGTTTTGGGTAAAGATTTCATGGGAGCCTAAGCTTTGGGATGCACATGGAACCCCCAAGATAATATAAGGACACCTAAAAGCCAAAGCTTGGGGATGCCCCAGATGGCATCCCCTCTTTCGTCTACTTCTATCGGTAACTTTACTTGGAGCTATATTTTTATTCACCACATGTTATGTGTTTTGCTTGGAGCGTCTTGTATGATTTGAGTCTTTATTTGTTAGTTTACCACAATCATATTTTCTGTACACACCTTTTGCGAGAGACACACATGATTCGGAAATTATTAGAATACTCTATGTGCTCCACTTATATCTTTTGAGTTATATAGTTTTGCTCTAGTGCTTCACTTATATCTTTTGAGTTATATAGTTTTGCTCTAGTGCTTCACTTATATCTTTTAGAGCACGGTGGTAGATTTGTTTTATAGAAACTATTGATCTCTCATGCTTCACTTAGATTATTTTGAGAGTCTTAAATAGCATGGTAATTTGCTTAAATAATCCTAATATGCTAGGTATACAAGATTAATAATAAAATTCTCTTATGAGTGTGTTGAATACTAAGAGAAGTTTGATACTTGATAATTGTTTTGAGATATGGAGATGGTGATATTAGAGTCATGCTAGTTGAGTAGTTGTGAATTTGAGAAATACTTGTGTTAAAGTTTGTGGTTCCTGTAGCATGCACGTATGGTGAACCGTTATGTGATGAAGTCGGAGCATGGTTTATTTATTGATTGTCTTCCTTATGAGTGGCGGTCGGGGATGAGCGATGGTCTTTTCCTACCAATCTATCCCCCTAGGAGCATGCGCGTAATACTTTGCTTTGATAACTTGTAGATTTTTGCAATAAGTATATGATTTCTTTATGACTAATGTTGAGTCCATGGATCATACGCACTCTCACCCTTCCACCATTGCTAGCCTCTCTAATACCGTGCACCTTTCGCCGGTATCATACACCCACCATATACCCCTCCTCAAAACAGCCACCATACCTACCTATCATGGAATTTCCATAGCCATTCCGAGATATATTGCCATGCAAGTTTCCACCGTTCCGTTTACTATGACACGCTCCATCATTGTCATATTGCTTTGCATGATCATGTAGTTGACATTGTATTTGTGGCAAAGCCACCGTTCATATTTCTTTCATACATGTCACTCTTGATTCATTGCATATCCCGGTACACCACCAGAGGCATTCACATATAGTCATATCATGTTCTAAGTACCGAGCTATAATTCTTGAATTGTAAGAAAATAAAAGTGTGATGATCATCATTATTAGAGCATTCTCCCAAGTGAGGAAAGGATGATGGAGACTATGATTCCCCCACAAGTCGGGATGAGACTCTGGACGAAAAAAAGAGGCCATAAAAAAAGAGAAAATGCCCAAATAAAAAAATGAGAGAAAAAGAGAGAAGGGACAATGCTACTATCCTTTTACCACACTTGTGCTTCAAAGTAGCACCATGATCTTGATAATAGAGAGTCTCCTATGTTGTCACTTTCATATACTAGTGGGAATTATTCATTATAGAATTTGGCTTGTATATTCCAATGATGGGCTTCCTCAAAATGCCCTAGGTCTTCGTGAGCAAGCGAGTTGGATGCACACCCACTTAGTTCTTTTTGTTGAACTTTCATATACTTATAGCTCTAGTGCATCCATTGCATGGCAATCCCTACTCACTCACATTGATATCTATTGATAGGCATCTCCATAGCCCGTTGATACGCCTAGTTGATGTGAGACTATCTTCCCTTTTTGTCTTCTCCACAACCACCATTCTATTCCACCTAAAGTGCTATGTCCATGGCTCACACTCATGTATTGCGTGAAGATTGAAAAAGTTTGAGAATGTCAAAAGTATGAAACAATTGCTTGGCTTGTCATCGGGGTTGTGCATGATTTAAATACTTTGTGTGGTGAAGATAGAGCATAGCCAGACTATATGATTTTGTAGGGATAACTTTATTTGGCCATGTTATTTTGAAGAGACATAATTGCTTAGTTAGTATGCTTGAAGTATTATTATTTTTATGTCAATATTAAACTTTTGTCTTGAATCTTTCGGATCTGAATATTCATACCACAATTAAGAAGAATTACATTGAAATTATGCCAAGTAGCATTCCACATCAAAAATCCTGTTTTTATCATTTACCTACTCGAGGACGAGCAGGAATTAAGCTTGGGGATGCTTGATACGTCTCCAACGTATCTATAATTTTTGATTGCTCCATGCTATATTATCTACTGTTTTGGACATTAATGGGCTTTATTATACACTTTTGTATTATTTTTGGGACTAACCTATTAACTAGAGGCCCAGCCCATAATTGCTGTTTTTTGGCCTATTTTAGGGTTTCTAAGAAAAGGAATATCAAATGGAGTCCAAACGGAATGAAACCTTCGGGAACGTGATTTTTGGAACGAACAAGATCCAGGAGACTTGGACCCTACGTCAAGCAACCAACAGGGAGGTCACGAGGTAGGGGGCGCACCTACCCCCCCAGGCGCGCCCTCCACCCTCGTGGGCCCCCTGTTGCTCCACCGACGTACTCCTTCCTCCTATATACCTACGTACCCCCAAACGATCAGATATGGATCCAAAACCCTAATTCCACCGCCGTAACTTTCTCTATCCATGAGATCCTATCTTGGGGCCTGTTCTGGAGCTCCACCGGAGGGGGCATCGATCATGGAGGGCTTCTACATCAACACCATAGCCTCTCCGATGAAGTGTGAGTAGTTTACCTCAGACCTACGGGTCCATAGTTAGTAGCTAGATGGCTTCTTCTCTCTTTTTGGATCTCAATACAAAGTTCTCCCCCTCTCTTGTGGAGATCTATTCGATGCAATCTTCTTTTGCGGTGTGTTTGTTGAGATCGATGAATTGTGGGTTTATGATCAAGTTTATTATGAACAATATTTGAATCTTCTCTGAATTCTTTTATGTATGATTGGTTATCTTTGCAAGTCTCTTTGAATTATTAGTTTGGTTTGGCCTACTAGATTGATCTGTCTTGCAATGGGAGAAGTGCTTAGCTTTGGGTTCAATCTTGCGGTGTCCTTTCCCAGTGACAATAGGGGCAGCAAGGCACATATTGTATTGTTGCCATCGAGGATAAGAAGATGGGGTTTTCATCATATTGCATGAGTTTATCCCTCTACATCATGTCATCTTGCTTAAGGCGTTACTCTGTTCTTATGAACTTAATACTCTAGATGCATGCTGATAACCCACAAGTATAGGGGATCGCAACAGTTTTCGATAAGTAAGAGTGTCAAACCCAACGAGGAGCTAAAGGTAGAACAAATATTCCCTCAAGTTCTATCGACCACCGATACAACTCTACGCACGCTTGACGTTCGCTTTACCTAGAACAAGTATGAAACTAGAAGTACTTTGTAGGTGTTGTTGGATAGGTTTGCAAGATAATAAAGAGTACGTAAATAAAAAGTAGGGGTTGTTTAGATAAAGAAACGATAAAGTAAATATAAAGAGTGTGGAAAAGTAGTGGTAGGAGTTGCGAAATTGTCCCTAAGCAATTGACTACTTTACTAGACTGACAGGACAACGAAAATCTACTCAGACATCATAGGATGGCAACACATCATTGGATAATAATATGAAGCATAAAGCACCATGTTCAAGTAGAGGGTACAGCGGGTTGCGGGAGAGTGGACCGCTGTAGATAGGGGGGGGGAAGGTGATGGAGATGTTGGTGAAGATGGCGGAGGTGTTGGTGAAGATCGCGGTGATGATGATGATGGCCCCGGCGGCGTTCCGGCGCCACCGGAGGAGAGGGGGAGAGGGGCCCCCTTCTTCCTCTTCTTCCTTGACCTCCTCCCTAGATGGGAGAAGGGTTTCCCCTCTGGTCCTTGGCCTCCATGGCATGGGAGGGGCGAGAGCCCCTCTGAGATTGGATCTATCTCTCTGTTTGTCTCTGGTTCTCCGTTCTCTCCTGGCTCTGTTTCACCGTTTCGCGTATATATGGAGATCCGTAACTCCGATTGGCCTGAAACCTTCGCCGTGATTTTTTTCCGAATATTAGCTTTCTTGCGGCAAAAGAAGAGCATTAACCGCCTTATGGTGGGCTCATGAGGGTAGGGGGGGCGCCCTAGGGGGGGAGCCCCCCTGCCTCGTGACCACCTCGGGCACTGGTTCGCGTTGATTTTCCTTCCAAATTTTCCATATTTTCCAAAAATAAGCTCCGTCCCTTTTTATCCCATTTGGACTCCGTTTGATATGGATATTCTGCGAAACCAAAAACATGCAACAGACAGGAACTGGCACTGGGCACTGGATCAATATGTTAATCCCAAAAATAATATTAAAAAGTTGCCAAAAAGTATATGAAAGTTGAATAATATTGGCATGGAACAATAAAAAATTATAGATACGACGGAGACGTATCAGCATCCCCAAGCTTAATTCCTGCTCGTCCTCGAGTAGGTAAATGATAAAAAAGATAATTTTTGATGTGGAATGCGACCTAGCATAATCTTGATCATATGTCTAATCATGGCATGAATATTAAGACACGAGTGATTCAAAGCAATAATCTATCTTTTGACATAAAGACAATAATATTTCAAGCATACCAACCAAGCAATTATGTCTTTTCAAAATAACATGACCAAAGAAAGTTATCCCTACAAAATCATATAGTCTGGCTATGCTCCATCTTCACCACACAAAATATTCACATCATGCACAACCCCGATGACAAGCCAAGCAATTGTTTCGTACTTTTGACGTTCTCAAACCTTTTCAACTTTCTCGCAATACATGAGCGTGAGCCATGGACATAGCACTATAGGTGGAATAGAATGGTGGTTGTGGAGAAGACAAAAAGGAGAAGATAGTCTCACATCAACTAGGCGTATCAACGGGCTATGGAGATGCCCATCAATAGATATCAATGTGAGTGAGTAGGGATTTCCATGCAACGGATGCACTAGAGCTATAAGTGTATGAAAGCTACAACTGAAACTAAGTGGGTGTGCATCCAACTTGCTTTCTCATGAAGACCTCGGGCATTTGAGGAAGCCCATCATCGGAATATACAAACCAAGTTCTATAATGAAAATTCCCACTAGTATATGAAAGTGATAACTCAAGAGACTCTCTATATGAAGAACATGGTGCTACTTTGAAGCACAAGTGTGGTAAAAGGATAGTAACATTGCCCCTTCTCTCTTTTTCTCTCATTTTTTTGTTTTTTTGGGCCTTCTCTTGTTTTTGGCCTTTCTCTTTTTTTTTCGTCCGGAGTCTCATCCCAACTTGTGGGGGAATCATAGTCTCCATCATCCTTTCCTCACCGGGGCAATGTCCTAATAATGATGATCATCACACTTTTATTTACTTACAACTCAATATTACAACTCGATATCTAGAACAAAGATATGACTCTATATGAATGCCTCGGCGGTGTACCGGGATGTGCAATGATCTAGCGTAGAAATGACATCAAAAAAATGGACAAGCCATGAAAACATCATGCTAGCTATCTTACGATCATGCAAAGCAATATGACAATAAATGCTCAAGTCATGTATAAGATGATGATGAAAGTTGCATGGCAATATATCACGGAATGGCTATGGAAATGCCATGATAGGTAGGTACGGTGGCTGTTTTGAGGAAGGTATATGGTGGGTTTATGGTACCGGCGAAAATTGCGCGGTACTAGAGAGGCTAGCAATGATGGAAGGGTGAGAGTGCGTATAATCCATGGACTCAACATTAGTCATAAAGAACTCACATACTTATTGCAAAAATCTATTAGTCATCGAAACAAAGTACTACGCGCATGCTCCTAGGGGGATAGATTGATAGGAAAAGACCATCGCTCGTCCCCGACCGCCACTCATAAGGAAGGCAATCAATAAACACCTCATGCTCCGACTTCGTTACATAACAGTTCACCATACGTGCATGCTACGGGACATGCAAACCTCAACACAAGTATTTCTCAATTTCACAATTACTCAACTAGCATGACTCTAATATCACCACCTTTATATCTCAAAACTATTGCAAGGAATCAAACATATCATATTCAGCGATCTACAAGTTTATGTAGGATTTTATGGCTAACCATTTGAATGACCAGTTCCTGTCATCTCTCTAAATAGATATAAGTGAAGCACGAGAGTTTAATTCTTTCTACAAAATATATGCCCGTGCTATAACAAATATAAGTGAAGCAAAAGATCATTCTGCAAATGGCGGTTGTCTAAGTAAAGAGAAACAGGCAATCCAAACTTCAAATGATATAAGTGAAGCACATGAAGGATTCTATAAAGCCATACTCAAAAGATATAAGTGAAGTGCAAAGAGAATTCTATAAATCAAACAAGGAATATCTCATACCAGCATGGTGCATAAAAAGAAAAATAAAAACCTAAATGCAAAAGACGCTCCAAGACTTGCACATATCGCATGAACGAAACGAATCCGAAAACATACCGATATTTGTTGAAGAAAGAGGGGATGCCTCCCCAGCACCCCCAAGCTTAGACGCTTGAGTCTCCTTGAATATTTACTTGGGGTGCCTCGGGCATCCCGAAGCTTGAGCTCTTGCCTCTCTTCCTTCTTCTCACATCGAGACCTTCTCGATCATCGAACACTTCATCCACACAAAACTTCAACAGAAAACTCGGTAAGATCCATTAGTATAATAAAGCAAGTCACCACTATAAGTACTGTTGAAAATGAATTCATATTTTTTTGCATTGTGTCTACTGTAGTATAACTTTTTAGTAGCTTAATCCACTAATATAAATTGATAGTTTCATCAAAACAAGCAAACTATGCATTAAAAACAGAATCTGTCTAAAACAGAACAGTCTGTAATAATCTGAACATTCACCATACTTATGATACTTGAAAAATTATACCAAAATTAGTAAAATTAAACAATTTGTATGTGAAGACAGTGCAAAAAGAATCAGAACCATTTGACGTTCCAGCTAAAAATTTAAAATCGCGCACTACAGCTAAAGTTTCTGTCCTGCACCGTACAAACCATCAAGAAAATGTAAACATCCTAAAGGCAAACCTTGGCACATTATTTTTATAATACAATGGAATTGTACAAGGGGATAATTATTTTTGTTGAAAAGTTTCTGTAATAAAGATTCACAAAGTTGCCATGAGCATGAACAAAGTTCAAGGAGCTCTCCCACTTCAACAGTGCTTGTCTTTCTCACTTTCACTTTCCTTTTTGAAAAGTTTTGGGTTTCCCTCTTTATTTTTGTTGTTTTTAAACTATATGAAAGCACTCAACAGAAATAAATGACCGTCTAAAACTTCCGGGTTGTCTCCCTGGCAGCGCTTTCTTTAAAGCCATTAAGCTAGGCATATAGTGCTCAAGTAATGGATCCACCCGGATCCCAAGGTATATCAAAGCCAATTTTAATTAGCAATGATTTGGCATTTAGTAGTTAGCACAAAGTAACATATATCATGTAATGACGAAGTCTAACTCTCTTCCTATGCATCGGCATGTCATAAAAGAACAATTCATGCACACAAAGTAAAGGCCAATGCATAGTATGAACAGTTTCTTGCAATTTTATCATATTGGAAACATAGAGAGGTGGAGATATAGTTCCTCTCTCATAGTAATTGCAAGTAGGAGCAGCAAGCACATGCATATTATATTCATCAAAATCATCATGTGCAACGGTAAAAGGCAACCCATCAATATATTCCTTAATAAGAGCAAACTTCTCCGATATAGTGTAGTTTGGAGAATTCAAAAAGATAATAGGACTATCATGTGTGGGTGCAATAGCAACAATTTCATGTTTAACATAAGGAACTATAGCAAGTTCATCTCCATAAGCATAATTCATATTGGCATCTTGGCCACAAGCATAGCAAGCATCATCAAAAAGGGATATTTCAAGAGAATCAAAGGGATCATAACAGTCGTCATAGCAATCATCCTTCGGTAAGCACGAAGGGGAATTAAACAATGTATGAGTTGAAGAGTTACTCTCATTAGAAGGTGGGCACGGGTGATCAATCCGCTCTTCCTGTTCTTCGCTCTCCTCCTCATCTTTTTCATCCAATGAGCTCACAGTTTCATCAATTTCTTCTTCCGTAGACTCCTGAAAAATATCAGTCTCTTCTTGGACAGCGGAGTAGCACTCAATATATAGTTTAACATAAGCATTATAAGCATAATTCTCATAACAATATTCAAGTATGGAAAAAATTTCAGATTTGTGAAGAGTAGCATCATACTTTTCAATCAAAGAAGCAATTTCAGAAGCACCCTTAAAAGCAACAAATTCTTCAATTTGTTGAACATCATAGTAATTATAAATACCCTTAGCATACGAAGATACGATTCCATTATTACTAAACTCACATTGATAGGGAAGGTGTTTCTTAGGGTTTTCAGAACAACAAGTAAAATCATATATTTCACATAAATTCCAAGCATAGCATTGCGAACGTTGAATTTGACCCCATAATAGTTTCCCTTTTTCAGATATACGGTGTCGCACATAACAAGCGTGCTCATCTAAAGATTTGCCCTCAACTAAGCTAGTTGGGGTTTCATCACGAGCACAAAGGGATCGAAGATGATCCAAGTAAAAAGCTTCAGCAGTGTGATAGATTTTGAGTGGTTCCTCAACCATTGGTTCAGTAGGTACAACTAATTTTTTTGGTATTTTGCGTTTCCTACCCATAACTAAAGGTAGAAAACAACTAAGAATAGCAAATAAAAATTACTTAGTGATAAAGCAAACAAGCACACACAAGAATATTCACCCCACGCTATTGCTCCCCGGCAACGGCGCCAGAAAAAGGTCTTGATAACCCACAAGTATAGGGGATCGCAACAGTTTTCGATAAGTAAGAGTGTCGAACCCACGAGGAGCTAAAGGTAGAACAAATATTCCCTCAAGTTCTATCGACCACCGATACAACTCTACACACGCTTGACGTTCGCTTTACCTAGAACAAGTATGAAACTAGAAGTACTTTGTAGGTGTTGTTGGATAGGTTTGCAAGATAATAAAGAGTACGTAAAAAAAGTAGGGGCTGTTTAGATAAAGAAACGATAAAGTAAATATAGCGAGTGTGGAGAAGTGGTGGTAGGAGTTGCGAAATTGTCCCTAAGCAATTGACTACTTTACTAGACCGAAAGGACAACGAAAATCTACTCAGACATCATAGGATGGCAACACATCATTAGATAATAATATGAAGCATAAAGCACCATGTTCAAGTAGAGGGTACAGCGGGTTGCGGGAGAGTGGACCGCTGTAGATAGAAGGGGAAGGTGATGGAGATGTTGGTGAAGATGGTGGAGGTGTTGGTGAAGATCGCGGTGATGATGATGATCGCCACGGCGGCGTTCTGGCGCCACCGGAGGAGAGGGGGAGAGGGGCCCCCTTCTTCCTCTTCTTCCTTGACCTCCTCCCTAGATGGGAGAAGGGTTTCCCCTCTGGTCCTTGGCCTCCATGGCATGGGAGGGGCGAGAGCCCCTCCGAGATTGGATCTATCTCTCTGTTTCTCTCTGGTTCTGCGTTCTCTCCTGGCTCTGTTTCACCGTTCCGTGTACATATGGAGATCCATAACTCCGATTGGCCTGAAACCTTCGCCGTGATTTTTTCCCGAATATTAGCTTTCTTGCGGCAAAAGAAGAACGTCAACCGCCTTACGGTGGGCTCACGAGGGTAGGGGGCGCGCCCTAAGGGGGGGGCGCCCCTTGCCTCAGGACCACCTCGGGCACTGGTTTGTGTTGATTTTCCTTCCAAAATTTCCATATTTTCCAAAAATAAGCTCCATCCGTTTTTATCCCGTTTGGACTCCGTTTGATATGGATATTCTGCGAAACCAAAAACATGCAACAGACAGGAACTGGCACTGGGCACTGGATCAATATTTTAGTCCAAAAAATAATATAAAAAGTTGCCAAAAAGTATATGAAAGTTGAATAATATTGGCATGGAACAATCAAAAATTATAGATACGACGGAGACGTATCACATGCTGGATAGCGGTCGATGTGTGGGGCAATAGTAGTATATGCAGGCAGGAGTCCGTCTACTTGTCTCGGACGTGATGCCTATATACATGATCATACCTAGATATTCTCATAACTATGCTCAATTCTGTCAATTGCTCAATAGTAATTCGTTCACCCACCATAAAATACCTATGCTCTTGAGAGAAACCACTAGTGAAACCTATGGCCCCTGGGTCTATCTTCATCATATTACATCTTCCAATACTTAGTTATTTTCATTGCTTTTATTTTACTTTGCATCTTTATCATAGAAATACCAAAACATCATCTTATCATATCTATCAGATCTCACTCTCGTAAGTGACCGTGTAGGGATTAACAACCGCTTATTGCGTTGGTTGCGAGGATTTATTTGTTTTGTGTAGGTGCGAGGGACTCACGCGTAGCCTCCTACTGGATTGATACCTAGGTTCTCAAAAACTGAGGGAAATACTTATGCTACTTTGCTGCACCACCCTTTCCTCTTCAAGGGAAAACCAATGTAAGTGCTTAAGAGGTAGCACCAGTGAATAGCGAATGGTTGATAACCCACAAGTATAGGGGACCGCGACAGTCTTCGAGGGTAGTATTTCACCCAAATTTATTGATTCGACACAAGGGGAGCGAAAAAAAATTGTAAGTATTGGCAGTTGAGTTGTCGATTCAACCACACCTGGAGAACCAAATATCTGTAGCAAAGTGCTTAGTAGCACAGTAGTATGATAGTTTGATAGCAGTGGGAATAATAGCAATAGTAACGATAACATTAGCATTTTCACAGTGATTGTAACAACAAGAACGACGAAAGCAACTTAGCAAAGATCAGTATATGAAAAGCGCAGGCATTGGATCAATGATGGATAGTGTTGGATAACATTCATCATGTAACAGTTACAACCTAGAGCGATACACAATAGCTCCAACTCATCATTCTAATATAGGCATGTATTCCGTATATAGCCATACGTGCTTATAATAAGAACTTGCATGACATCTTTTGTCCTATCCTCCCATGGCAGCGGGGTCCATAAGGAAACTAAGGGATATTAAGGCCTCCTTTTCATAGAGAACAGAAACCAAGCATTAACACATGGTGAATACTTGAGCTCCTCGAATTACAGTCATCCCCGGAGAGTATCCCAACTATTGTCACTTTGGGGTCTACGGATCAAAACAATAACAAGTACATATAACTAGTAGATATGATCAAGAACTCAAATATATTCATGAAAACATAGAGGGTTCAATCATGGCACTCGGGCCCTAGTGACAAGCATTAAGCATAGCAAAGTCATAGCAACATCAATCTCAGAATATAGTGGATACTAGGGATCAAGTCCTAACAAATTGACTCGATTACAAATCTCATCCAACTCCATCACCGTCCAGCAAGCCTACGAAGGAATTACTCACTCCTGGTGGTGAGCATCATGAAATTGGCGATGAA
Organism: Triticum aestivum; assembly: GCF_018294505.1. Classification (NCBI taxonomy): domain Eukaryota; kingdom Viridiplantae; phylum Streptophyta; class Magnoliopsida; order Poales; family Poaceae; genus Triticum; species Triticum aestivum. The sequence continues at coordinate 557,548,664 of NC_057812.1, read as the reverse complement.
GAAGGGTTGGTGATGATGATGATGGAGATGACCCCCCTCTCCGAAGCCCCGTACAGATTCCATACCAGCCCTCTCGATGAAGAACATGAGGTGGCGGTGGCTCTGTATCGTAAAATGCAATGAGACTTCTTCTCTTTTTCTTTTTTCTCGAGGAAACAAAATTTATAACCTTAAGATTAGGGTCAGTGGAGCCACGTGGGACCCACAAGGTAATAGGGCGTGCCCAAGGGGTGGTCACACCCTGTTGCCTTGTGGGAAACTGGTGGCCCCCTTCATTGATTTCTGCACAAAAATAACACCATGGTAGTTCTGCTGAAAACAATGTCACTCTGGGTTAGTTTCATTCAAATCATGCAAATTAGAGTCCAAAACAAGAGCAAAAGTGTTTGGAAAAGTAGATGCGACGAAGATGTAGCTTAACAGATTGCTTGTCCTCAAGCAATTCAATTGACAAATTGAAAGTGATAAATAAAAAAATTTACGAACTCTTTTGTTCTTATATATGTATATAAGTTTAAACATCACCCAAGTTTTCAGCAAAGATCATGAAATAACCATGCAAATGATAGCACTTAGGAATCACATTTACTCATATCAATGGCATAATCAATGTAGGGTAACACAACAAAAACAAAAAAATTCCGACTTATGCACCAGCCCAGGACCACTATGGAGACTGCATACAAGGTTTGATCTTTTTCGTTACCGACTCGTAGCGCAGCGGAAGTAGAGTCGATGACGATCGGTGGTGCATATCCCTGCATCTAGGATTTACAACCTCCTAACCGTGAGGATGTATTCCCTAGTCTACCCCTCGGACAGCCCTCCGGGAGGCGGTCGGACAGTCCCTCGGACGGTGTCGCGGATAGCCCTTCGGCAGGACCTTCAGAACTCGGACGGTCAGACGGACATCCCTTAGGGAGGACCTTTGAAACTCGGACAGTCACTAAGACAGCCCTTCGAGAGGCACTCTCAAACTAAGACCCAAACTATGATCTCTCTACAGAGTTGCACACATACGGTGTCGTCTATCCAGCAGGGCTTCGCCGTCCAGAACTAGTTCCCACCGGAACCCAGAGAGCCTTTCGGCTCTACGAAACTATTTCATGGGGGGAGAGAGAGAAGCCAGATCATTGCAATGGCACTTGTATGTGAGAAAGAGTGAGTGTGGAGAGTGCCTCTCCACCTCTATTTATAGGAAAAGCCAAGGGGTAAGGGGGCACATGAAAACCCAAAATGCCCACACTTTATGTCACACATAAAGGGCATAAATGGCATAAAGGGATGATAGGTGGAGCTCCAGAGAGGATATGCACCCTTCAACATCCCACCTTCATGGGGTCCCCAGAGGGGGTTCCTTGATCCCCAAGTCCTTCTAGAAGCCTTTTTGGAAAAGCCCCAAAAGGTGGCTTTCCATAAATATCCCAAAAAGCACTTTCACTATTCTCGGCGACATTTTTCAGTGTCGGTTCGAACTGAAGATATTTATGTGGGCTTAGAACATTTCTAGTACCCAATAAAATAAATTTCTACGCATTCCGAAACAATTCCGGATTAGTGATTTTCATCAGTTAAAAGCATCTGAAGTGGTTCCGGCAGCTCCGGAACATTTCCAGTATTTATCTCGGAAAATTCCTAGAAGTTTCTAGAATGATTCTGGCACCCTCCAAGAATTATCAGGAGTGTCCCGGAACCATTTTGACTTAATGTTATACCCTAAAACAACTTTTTAGTTTTACTAAAACTATTCTGGTGTTCTCTCTCCGGAACTCTTCCGTTGTCTCCGAAACTTTTTCGGCGAATTTCTCTCAGACTCCCTGTCTAGTATTCAGCAGATAGATGACCCTTAAGCATGTGACCCTATAGGTTCGATGAATTATAGACATGACGGGAACCCTTTCTGATCAATGATCAACATCGGATCCGTGGACACCCATATTGACCCCTATACCCACACGAATGAATATTAGAGTGAACCTCCAGTTGTCGTGTGCTATTCTTGTTGCTTCGCGATATGTTACAAATACCTGAGGTGAGACATGTTGACATTCCCGTGGATCAACAACTTGTCCACTATGCCAGTTACCTTGTTACCAATATTGTTCTCTTTTTGTTGGGGAACACAGTATTTCAAAAAAATTCCTACGATCACGCAAGATCTATCTAGGATATGCATAGCAACGAGAGGGGGGAGTGTGTCTACGTACCCTCATAGATCGAAAGCAGAAGCGTTTAGTAACGCGGTTGATGTAGTCGAACGTCTTCATGATCTAACCGATCAAAGTACCGAACGTACGTCACCTCCGTGTTCAGCACACGTTCAGCTCGATGACGTCCCTCGGGCTCTTGATCCAGTTGATGCCGAAGGAGAGTTCCGTCAGCACGACGGCGTGGCAATGGTGATGATGAAGTTACCGGCACAGTGCTTCGCCTAAGCACTACAACAATATGACCAAGGTGTGTAGCTGTGGAGGGGGCACCGCACACGGCTAAGACAAATCTTGGAGTGCCTTTGGGGTGCCCCTGCACACGTATATAAAGGAGGGAGCAAGAGGAGGCCGGCGTAGGAGGGGCGCGCCTATAAGGGAAGTCAACTAGGATTCCCAATCCTAGTTGGAGTCCCCTTCCTTTTCCAAGAGGGGAGAGAGGGAAGGAGTAGGAGAAGGAGAAGGAAAGAGAGGGGGGCGCCGCCCCCTCCCTAGTCCAATTCGGACTTGCCATGGGGGGGGGGCGGCCAACCCTTGAGGCCCTTCTCTCCTTTCCCGTACGGCCCATTAAGGCTGACTACTTCCCCCGGCGAATTCTCCGGTACTCCGAAAAATACCCGAATCACTCGGAACCTGTCCGATGTAGGAATATAGCCTTCCAATATATCTATCTTTACGTCTTGACCATTTCGAGACTCCTCGTCATGTCCGTCATCTCATCCGGGACTCCGAACAACCTTCGGTACATCAAATCACATAACTCATAATACAAATCGTTATCGAACGTTAAGCGTGCGGACCCTACGGGTTCGAGAACTATGTAGACATGACCGAGACACATGTCCGGTCAATAACCAATAGCGGAACCTGGATGCTCATATTGGCTCCTACATATTCTATGAAGATCTTTATTGGTCAAACCGCATAACAACATACATTGTTCCCTTTGTCATCGGTATGTTACTTTCCCGAGATTCGATCGTTGGTATCAACATACCTAGTTCAATCTCATTACCGGCAAAGTATCTTTACTCGTTCCATAATGCAACATCCCGCAACTAACTCATTAGTCACATTGCTTGCAAGGCTTATAGTGATGTGCATTACCGAGAGGGCCCAGAGATACCTCTCTGACAATCGGAGTGACAAATCCTAATCTCAATCTATGCCAACTCAACAAACACCATCGGAGACACATGTAGAGCATCTTTGTAATCACACAGTTACGTTGTGACGTTTGATAGCACACAAGGTGTTCCTCCGCTATTTGGGAGTTGCAAAATCTCATAGTTAGAGGAACATGTATAAGTCATGATGAAAGCAATAGCTATAAAACCGAACGATTATTTATGCTAAGCTAACGGATGGGTAGTATCCATCACATCATTTTCTAATGATGTGATCCCGTTCATCAAATGACAACACATGTCTATGGTCAGGAAACTTAACCATATTTGATTAACGAGCTAGTCAAGCAGAGGCATACTAGGGACACTCTGTTTTGTCTATGTATTCACACATGTACTAAGTTTCCGGTTAATACAATTCTAGCATGAATAATAAATATTTATCATGATATAGGAAATATAAATAACAACTTTATTATTGCCTCTAGGGCATATTTCCTTCAGTCTCCCACTTGCACTAGAGTTAGTAATCTAGTTCACATCGCCATGTGATTAACACCATTACTTCACATCTTTATGTGATTAGTTCACATCTCCATGTGACTAATACCCAAAGGGTTTACTAGAGTCAATAATCTAGTTCACATCGCTATGTGATTAACACCCAAAGAGTGATCATGTTTTGCTTGTGAGAGAAGTTTAGCCAACGGGTCTCCCACATTCATAGCCATATGTATTTTGCGAATTTTCTATGTCTACAATGCTGTGCATGGAGCTACTCTAGCTAATCACTCCCACTTTCAATATGTATCTAGATCGAGACTTAGAGTCATCCAGGTCGGGGTCAAAGCTTGCATCAACATAAGTCCTTACGACGAACTCTTTGTCACCTCCATAACCGAGAAAAATTTCCTTATTCCATTAAGGATAATTTTGACCACTGTTCAGTGATCCACTCCTGGATCACTATTGTACCCTCTTGCCAAACTCATGGTGAGGTACACAATAGGTCTGGTACACATCATCATACTTTATAGAACCTATGACTAAGGCATAGGGAATGACTTTTCATTCTCTTTCTATTTTTTGCTGTGGTCAGGTTTTGAGTCTTTACTTGACTTCACACCTTGCAACATAGGCAAGAACTCATTCTTTGACTGCTCCATTTTGAACTACTTCAAAAACTTGTCAAGGTATGTGTCGTGGAAGTGTCACGGAAGATGTCCTCATGGAAGGACTTAGTTGTGGAGCCATTACGACGAGGTTAACTTAAAGGGGTTAAACGGGACAAAGGACACGGAGAGTTTATACTGGTTCGGCCCCTTGCGGTGAAGGTAAATGCCTACTCCAGTTTGAGGTGGTATTGCTAGGGTTTTCGATTACCAGGGAGCAAACATGCTTTGCCTGGCTTTCGACTTGTTGTCTTTTTTTTTCTAAGCCGCTGCCGGGTCGTCCCCTTATATACATGGGTTGATGCCCTGCGGCCTACGGAGTCCCGACCGGCTCATACAACGTGTCCGGCTCGGTGACTTATCTTACAAGCCTTACATTACAAGTCTACACATACATGGCGGTTTACACTTTATGGGCCGTAAGCCGCCTCCGGGTTTAGGCCTTTTACTAAGCCTATCTATGAACCGCCATCGGTAATATCCTGTTGGGCTGTATCCAGATGAACCGCCATAGGGATGACCCGGCCCCTCCTGGGCAGGTCATATCTGATAGTCATATCCCCAACATTAGGCCCCAGGTTGATTTGAATTTGTTCATGTCAATCTTCAACACTTAGAAAAACCCTTCTTAATCTGCTGTGAAACTATGTAACCCGCCATGACATCATCTCCAGAAATTTCGAAAAAACTCCATGACGTCATCTGCCATTAACTTCACACGTGACATAACGTATCTTCAACTGATCTTTATCTTTAATGATCTCCCAAAAATCGAGGCGTTCGATTAGCTAGATAATCATCATTTGGCCCCCTTGTTTTTCACGCCCAGTTGTTACCCTTCTCCTTATAAATAGGGTCAAGCCGCCCTCCTCTCATTCTCCTCTCTTCTCCTTCTCGTCTTCCACCTTCCTTCGCGACGCGTCTGCGCTTCTGAACACCGGTGCCGCTGCGAAGCTCATCGTCTTCCTTGACCTCGCCCGGTGCATCACCATGTACTGGACCAGAAAACTGCGACGTCTCTCCGCCGTTTCGTAGATCCAGTAAGTACTTCTCTCTTTCTATGTTGTAGTAGATATCCATTAGGGTTTCTCTGTTCATCGGTATTCAACACTGTTCTTCCCCTTCATCGCCCCAAATCCACTGTTTTGATCTGAAAGTAGTACAAACCTCGTACGGTAGCAGTTTTAGCACCTGTTTTTTTATACTAGAATATATCCTTGTCGCAACAGATCTCATCTAGGCACCTCCACTTTCCTGCTGCCACCACCTTATATTTACGATTTATTTCCTTTTTCTTGAACTGCCGCAGATTCAATCTCATAGCTTCAATCTGCAAAACTTGTTTGTTCTCATACTTAGTAAATTTTCTCTTATCAGATCTTGAATACCAGTACGTGTCATGGCAGCTTATATATCTGGTTTACGATTAACCATATACCATTAGTACTCACTTAAGCCGCCATTCTGAACGTACATTGCAACTGTTAACTTGTGATTTCACCAACTGACTTGAACCGACAAATTACTTCCTCCCTTTAGGTTTTCCTTCTTTCATCATGTCGCCAAAGGCAATCTATACATGCAATTGGGTCCCCTCCATCGTCACTGAGGGCACATCAAAGACTTTGTCAAAGTCGGGTGCTTACCTGCAAAGAGTGTTATGCATTACCGCACTCCTGAACCGGGCGTGGAAAGACCTCAGCCAAAGGATGGCGAAGTCATTGTATTCACTGATCGCATGAACCAGGGTTTCTCACCGCCCAGCTCTAAGTTTTTCTGAGATGTTCTGCATTTTTTCCAACTCCATCCTCAAGACATCGGACCCAATTCTATGTCAAATATCTGTAACTTTCAAGTCTTCTGCGAAGTATACCTTCAAGAGGAGCCCATCACGACCTCTTTATAGAATATTTTTATTTGAACTGTTGGAATGAGTTCACCAATAGACCCAGCTTGGAACTTGGTGGAATCTCGATTCAACAAAGAAGAGATGCCATTTTCCCTTATGCACTCCTGCCGAGTCACCCAAAGGATTGGAATCAGACGTGGTTTTTACTGCAAAGATACCTCTCCGGCTGATGAGAATCCACTGTCGGGTTACCGTGTCGAGCGCCTGGACTCAAAGCGCAATCTTCCTGAGAAGCTTACCACTGCTGAACGGGCAAAACTTGCTCCTACCATTGCAAAGGTTACAACTCTACTAGGAAACAGCTTAACTTGTGTTGACCTGGTCAGGTGCTGGGTTTCTTGGTGGATCATCCCTTTGAGTCGCCGCACCAGCTTAATGTGCACTTACACTGGTGATGTAAAGGATCCACTGCGCCATAGATCTACACCATTAGCTGGCGAGGCTGTAAATGAAATGGTTAAGTCCCTTCTGAATGAATATCCAGAAGATTGCATTAAAACGGGCCTGGCCCCTTTCTGCAAGCTTAACCCGCCACCGGATGTGAGTCTCTGAACTTATTTACCTTTACCTCATTATTGAAACATTTTACTCAACCTTTGATAACTTTTACAGGCTATGTCTGATTTTTGGAAAAGGCATATGATCATGAAGCTGCCAAGAAGGCCAGGGCTGCCAAGAAAGCCGCCAGGAAAACCGTCAAGAATACCACTAAGAAAAAGAAGAAATCAAGCGCCTCTAATCTGCATAAGCTGGATGATACCTCTAAGTCAGAGGTATCCCTTGACTCTCTTGGCTTGTTTTTTAACCATCTTATTGACACTGACTATTACCAGGATGACACGGGAGCCAGCCAAGCAGTTCAAGAAGAGGTAACTATTATTTCCTCCAACTAAAAACCTTTGCCAAGACAGAAACTTCGGCGAGTAACCCGGAAAGTAAGGTTTTCACACCCCTTGGCTTATTTAGATCCTCACTTTCCTTTGAAACGATAGCAACACGAGAATTGACGTTAGACCCGGACCAACGGAGGTGAATAATTATCCTCCGGTTTACCAAACACCCCCGCTCCTCGAAAACGCCAAAATGAGGTTCTTTTAACCTTAACTCTTTTTATTTACTGGCGGGTGTAGGTGTCAAAACCGGTGGATCTCGGGTAGGGGTCCCGAATAGTGCATCTAGGCCGGATGGTAACAAGAGGCAAGGGACACGAAGTTTTACCCAGGTTCGGGCCCTCTCGATGGAGGTAAAACCCTACGTCCTGCTTGATTAATATTGATGACAGGGGTAGTACAAGAGTAGATCTACCACGAGATCGAGGAGGCTAAACCCTAGAAGCTAGCCTATGGTATGATTGTTGATGTGTATGTTGTCCTACGGACTAAAACCCTCCGGTTTATATAGACACCGGGTAGGGTTGGGGTTACTTAGAGTCGGTTACAATGGTGGGAGATCTTCATATCCGTATCGCCAAGATTGCCTTCCACGCCAAGGAAAGTCCCTTCCAGACACGGGACGGAGTCTTCAATCTTGTATCTTCATAGTCCAGGAGTCCGGCTGAAGGCATAGTCCGGCCATCCGGACACCCCCTAATCTAGGACTCCCTCAGTATCCCCTGAACCAGGCTTCAATGACGACGAGTCCGGCGCGCATATTGTCTTCGGCATTGCAAGGCGGGTTCCCCCTCCAAGTACTTCATAGAAGATTTTGAACACGAAGATAGTGTCCGGCTCTGCAAAATAAGTTTCCACATATTGCCATAGAGAGAATAATATTTACACAAATCTAATCTGCTGACGTATTCCATAGTGTGACATCACACCATGGCCAAGCTTTTATTCGAACCGTTTTACTGTCCCATCTCGGCGCGTTATGCAAGGCGGTTTCCTTGGCACGTCTTGTTAAAGCAGAGATCGTGTCCCCTTATTCCAGGATTCTCATCAATACGGGCGTGGGTAACCCAACCGCGCCATTGATTACGGCGCTTGGGAGGTAAGCGAGTTTTACCAGGCTGGTGGGGACGCGTAGTCACATCCACCCATATAAGGGGATAAGGATCCATCTTTTCACCTACGCCTTCTTCCTCCTTTGCCTATCCATTTTCGCGCACTCGAGCTCCAGCACCCAAGTCCGCACTCCCCACCTCAACCTTCTCCAGCCATGTCCGGAGCGGGAGGCAAGTGGATGGTCTCCTCCGTCACGGAGGGACACATCAAAAAGCTGAGGAAGGCCGGATACCTGTCTAATGACATCGCGTACCGGCTTCCCGAAAAGGGGCAGCTCATCCCCACCCCTAGGCCCCATGAGAGGGTGGTGTTCCTCCCCCATTTCCTCCGCGGACTGGGCTTTCCTCTCCACCCATTTGTCCGGGGGCTCATGTTCTACTACGGCCTGGATTTCCACGATCTGGCCCCGATCTTTGTCCTCAACATCTCGGCGTTTATCGTCGTGTGCGAGGCCTTCCTCCGCATCCGCCCCCATTTCGGCCTATGGCTCAAGACTTTCAACGTCAAGCCGAAGGTGGTGCACGGCAACCAGGCGGAGTGCGGAGGCGCCATGGTGGGCAAGATGGCCAATGTCCTCTGGCTCGAGGGCTCCTTTGTGGAGACCCTGAAGGGGTGGCAATCGGGGTGGTTTTACATCACCGAGCCGCGCGACGCCGAATGGGTCGCACCCCCTAAGTTTCGATCCGGACCCCCTACGCGACTCACCTCCTGGAAGGAGACGGGCCTGTCGTGGGGTAAGAAGGGAGAGCTGACCGGACTCCAAACATGCGTCCAAACCCTGGTAGACAAGAAGCTCAAACTTCTCAATGTAGTCCAGGTTATGCTCATCCGCTTGATCCTCCCGTGTCAACGACGGGCTTTCAACCTGTGGGAGTTCGACCCGGCGCGGCACCAAACTCTGAGCAGGCTCTTCGACACGACGTATGAAGATGCCTGGAAGGTGCTTTTCAAGGGCGCCGAGGCTCCCGCATCCGCTACCGAGGATCGCGGATTCAGTGCGCAGCGTCATGCTCTCGCGGTAAGCTATTTTTTCCTTTTACAGGGTATCAGTTTTTCATAGTTTGACTCCATGCGGGATCTAAACTCCCTTACCTTTGACAGGATTGGCAGGTGACATCCGGACAGATCAACTGTCCGGCTCCTTTGCCCGAAGGCCTAGCGGACGCTCACTTGGCGAAGCTGCTGGTTCCGGCACCCTATATGGTGTCGGAGAAGAAGGCCGCGAAAAAGGCTGCGGGGACTCGAAAGAGTGCCCGACGCCAGGAGGTGTCGGATCCATCATCCGATGGTTCCGAGGCGCATTCCTCCCGTGAAGACGAGGAGGAAGAAGAGGAGAGCTCTCCCCCTCCAGTGGGAGGAGAGAAGAAAAGGAAGGCCGCCCTCTCTGGGGAGGCCGGAGGGTCCAAGAAGGGGAAAACCCTTCCTCCGGACTACTCCACCGACGCCGACGGCGGAGAGGAGTGGCAGCTCAGGGCCAAGCCCCTGGCAAAATCGTAAGTATCCGGATACCAGAGTAATTCATAGTATTCGTTTATTGCACAGCCTTCCCTTACGTCAAATATGTTTATGCAGCCCACCCAAAGACCGGCTCGACGCGTCGTCGAGCGGCTCACTGGACTCGTCGGATGTGAACTCGCTTCCGACGGCTTCCTCCCCCCGCCCTACGGACGACACCGAAGTGTTGTCCCAACAGGTTCCAAGCTGGGAGGAGGTGGTCCTGGAGGCGTCGCAAGGCGACCTCCCGGACTCCAGGAGTAAAGGGGATGAAACCCCTCAGGGCTCCAAGTCCGGCTCTAGGCCGGACATCGCTCCGGAACCTTCAAAGGTTCTAGAGTCCGGCAGGGGACCTCCTTCCAAGAGGAGCAAGTCCACCGTGCCGGCGGCCCCCGTCCAACCGGAGGCACCGGACAATATGTTGGAGGCGCTCCAAGGCGCCTCCATCAACGAGGAGCACCACGCTATTATGAGTGTGGTGGTCCAGAAGGTTCAGTCCGCCAAGAGTGGACTGACTGAAGCTTGTGCTAGCCTTTTGACAGGCTTTGAGGTAAGTAAAGAATGTGTAAATAATAGTACCGCACAGACAGTAGCCCCTGATGCTCTGTTTGGTGTTCGGGAAGAAAAGCCGAATAGATGATCAAATAGAATTCGCAGGAGTCTAACAAAGATGAGTCAATATTCATATGCAGGCTTCCCTGCTTGCGTCCGCCGAACTGACTGCGGAAGTGGACACGCTAAAGCAGAACCTCGAGCGGTCCGAGCAAGAGCTCGGGCGTGCCAAGAAGTAGCTCGAGGACAATGAAGGTAAGAAATACCATGTTTTTAAATATATATAAAAAGGTGCAATTGCAAAGAATGACAGGATTATCATGGCTATTTTAGGGTCCACGTCTGAAGTGGCGACCCTTAAGCAGGCGCTGGTCGAGGCCGAGAAGAGGGCGGCCTTGGAGTGCACCGAGCGGGAGAAGTATGAGGCCGAGGTTGGCAAGGTGCGGCAAGAGCTCCAGGCACTCATGGAAAAACATGAGAGTTTGGAGCTTGACTCAAAGACGCGAGCGTCCGAGCTCGCGGTGGCTATTGAAAACGCCAAGTCTGCCAAGGCCAAATCCCAGAAGACCCTCCAGGAGTTGGATGAGGTGAAGAAGATAGCGGCGGTAAGGCATTCTTTATGCAAAGCACACACATAAACGTGAGTTACTTGTTACTTACCCAAATTCGGAGCTCTCCAGGAGCGTTCGCAGATCTTCCCCGGAGTGTATCTGATGCCGCCGCATTCTACCGAGCCGAGGAGGGCAGCTCGACAGAGAAGGTGTTCTGGTCTCAGTATACTGAGGCCGGACACCCCGTGCCCCTGAGCGACCAGCTGAAGCAACTGGTCGAGCTCCACAAGGCGGCCGAACAGGCCATGAAGGGCCTCATTGTTCGGCTGTGGCCTGGAGGGGCTCTGCCTAGGAGCTATTTCGGGCTGGTGCGGTGGTTAGTGGAGGCCTGTCCAAGGCTCGAAGTCATCAAGCGCTCTGTCTGAATTGAAGGTGCCCGCAGGGCCCTTGCCCGTGCTAAGGTGCACTGGGGCAAGCTGGATGCTGAGAAGCTGGTGAAGGACGGGCCACCGCCGGGGAAAGAGCATCGCAAGCCCGAGAATTACTATAAGGATGTTCTGAAGGGTGCCTGCCTTGTGGCAGATGAATGTTCTAGGGATGTAATTTTGAGTGAAACTTGCTCGTTTTGTCCCGTGCACTGAAAACTTGTTTATATGTGCTAAGCAATGCTGTTGGAATTTAAAATATTACCTTCTGTGCGGCTGTTTATCAATTCTGAGAGATGGCGAGTCGTCGGCTTCTGCCCCCGTGCCGCTAGTGCTGGGGTGTTCGGGGATAAACCTGAGCGCTCTTTTTCCCATGTTTGGGTCCTTCGAGGGAGGCGCTCAGCCCAACGAACAACACAATCGGACTATAATGCGTGAACACTCTCGCTTAGCCATAGAATTCTATAATTTTAAATTTCGGCGAAGCCCCTGGTATTCGGAAGACCGAGTTCGGGGCGCTATCCACGCCTTGGCCGGACAGAGCCGGCTCCTCGCCCTAAGCGGCATAAGTCTTTAGGAACTCGAAAAACCTCTCGAACAGCGACCAGCTCTCGCTTCATCATGACAGTCAGTTTTAGCTTTCTCCACTGAGGTGCTCGACCCAGCTCAACTGGCGCACAATCGCAGTGGTTCTCCTAGTGCTACCTTAGCCGATATAGCGGAACGTAAGGCACCAAAACATAGGAGCCGGGCAAACCCAACTATTGACCCAAGACATGATTCGGAGCCAATGCATATAATGCTATAAATTCGGGGTGCCGCACTTGTTAAAGTGTTCGGACTTCTCACACCATATTGAGGGGTACTAAAGCCCCTGGCGTATTTTGGCCGTACCAACATGTATGGGTGCAACATGTCGTTAAGGAACATATATAAAAAGAAAAAAGGTAATGCAAAAATAGACGAAAGCTATGCATTGTTTATTAAAAAGGGCTGCGATCAAAGCAGAACGATACAAATAATGCGATAAGTGGAAGGTTGGACTAGTTAACATGTCCGTTCCAGGGGCAAGCTGCGGAATAGTATGCGGAACAGGTATACTGCTCGTGATAGAGACCACCTGGGAGTTCCGTACTGCGGCGTGGCTGGTCTGCTTCCCTGGTTCTTGCATCGTTTGTGCGGCAATTGAACTGCCGAACAGGCCTTCCGAAGGATGGAGTCCTGAAAGTAAGAGAAAAATAAAAAGAAATCGGCAGCCCCTGGTACAGTTTAAGCCGTATTTTTGGGCGTGCCGTGATGGTGCCCCCCTGTACCCATGGTATCTCTAGGGCGTAGTTATGGACACGAAGTACTGGCGTCGCCTTTTTGCGAGGGTTGGGGTTGGGGCCGCATTGCTATGCCTACTCGGATCGTGCCAGGCGGTCTTGTTGTAGGTTACGCCGGGTGCGCTTGACGGTGTCCGGTCGTTTAGTGGCCAGACTGGAGAACTGCCTGGAGAGGCTGCTTTGTACTTCCGCTGCAAGGGCCGCCATGTGCTCCTCCGTTCGAAGGGAGCGTTCGGTGTTTCCATTGACCGTAATTACTCCTCGAGGGCCTGGCATCTTGAGCTTAAGGTATGCGTAGTGCGGTACCACATTGAACTTGGCGAATGCGGTTTGCCCGAGCAGTGCGTGATAACCACTGCGAAACGGGACTATGTCGAAGATTAACTCCTCGCTTCAGAAATTATCCGGAGATCCGAAGACCACTTCAAGTGTAACTGAGCCTGTACAATTGGCCTCTACACCTGGTATTACGCCTTTAAAGGTCGTTTTGGTGGGCTTAATCCTCGAGGGATCTATGCCTATTTTCCGCATTGTATCCTGGTAAAGCAGGTTCAGGCTGCTGCCGCCGTCCATAAGGACTCTAGTGAGATGAAATCCGTCAATGATTGGGTCTAGGACCAATGCAGCGAATCCGCCATGACGGATGCTAATGGGATGGTCCCTTCGATCAAAGGTGATCGGGCAAGAGGACCATGGGTTAAACTTTGGGGCGACTGGCTCTACGCGTATACGTCCCTTAACGCGCGCTTCCACTCCCTTTTGGGGATGTGGGTTGCGTATATCATGTTCATCGTCTGCACTTGTGGGGGAAAACCCTTCTGTCCACTATTGTTCGGCGGCCGGGGCTCCTCGTCGTCATTGCTATGCAGCCCCTTGTCTTCATTTTCGGCATTTAACTTGCCTGCCTGCTTGAACACCCAACAATCCCTGTTGGTGTGATTGACCGCCTTTTCGGGGGTGCCATGTATCTCGCACAAGCGGTCGAGTATTTGGTCCAAACTGGACGGGCCCCTAGGATTCCTTTTGAATGGATTTTTCCGCTGACCGGATTTAGAGCCTCTGAATCCGGCATTAACTGCCGTATCCTCAGCATTGTCGCCGTTAATGCGGCGCTTCTGCTTGTTGCGACGCGACCTGCCACTACTTTCCCTGGTGTCCGAATTACCAGGGTTTTTGGTCATATTGTTGCTACGAGCAAGCCAGCTGTCTTCTCCCGTGCAAAAGCGGGTCATGAGTGTCGTGAGTGCTGCCATAGATCTCGGCTTTTTCTGTCCAAGGTGCCGGGCCAGCCACTCGTCACGAATATTGTGCTTGAAGGCTGCTAGGGCCTCAGCGTCCGGACAGTCGACTATTTGGTTTTTCTTTGTTAGGAACCGTGTCCAGAATTTCCTGGCCGATTCCTCTGGCTGCTGAATTACGTGACTTAGGTCATCGGTGTCTGGGGGTCGCACATAAGTGCCCTGGAAATTGTTGAGGAATGCGGCTTCCAGGTCCTCCCAACAACTGATTGATCCTGTTGGCAAGCTGTTAAGCCAATGCCGAGCTAGTCCTTTAAGCTTGAGTGGGAGGTATTTGATGGCGTGGAAATCATCGCCGCGGGCCATGTGGATATGAAGGAGATAATCATCGATCCATACCGCAGGATCTGTTGTGCCATCATATGATTCGATGTTTACGGGTTTGAAACCCTCAGGGATTTGATGATCCATTATTTCGTCTGTAAAGCAGAGTGGGTGTGTGGCACCTCTGTACTGGGCTATATCATGACGTAGCTCCAATGAGCCTTGTCTACTGTGTTCGGCCCCGCCGAATTTGTGGCCGGCGTGACGGTTACCGTCTCGAGCCGTGGGGCGCCCACGTGATCCGTAGATCGATCTTGTTTGCCTTGCCTTGTCCTCCAACATGTCTTGTAAGTCCGGCGCATATCCCATGCCTTGGTATGGGGTGCGGCTTGAGTGGAGGGCTGAGAGGCCTCTCTGTCGCGACCACGAGGTGGCCGGTCGGCCGCATCAAGTGCTTCCTCCTCTAATCGGGGTAGCAACCCGTGCTTTGGGTAGCTCTTGGAGGGGCGTTCGAGTATATGCTCTTCGGCCGCAAGGACTACAGTCCATCTGTCAACTAGCAAATCTTCATCAGCTCTAAGTTGTTGCTGTTTTTTCTTGAGGCTTCTTGTCGTGGCCATAAGCCTGCGTTGAAAACGCTTTTGCTCGATGGGATCCTCTGGCACGACGAATTCGTCGTCGTCGAGGCTTGCCTCGTCTTCGGAGGGAGGCATATAATTATCGTCCTTGACCTCTCTGTCTGCCGCTCTCTCATGAGGGCTGGTTTCTCCATCCTCCTGTGCTAAATCTTGCTGGAGGGGGTTTTCTTCGGTGCTTTCCGGAGTATTATTATCTCCCGTGCTGGAATCACCTTGTTGGTTTTGGCGGGATTTTGAGCAGCGCTGCTGACGCCGGCGCTTAGGCTGTTTCTTGGAGGGGTCATCCTCCGCTGTTCCATCGCCATCTCCCTCTTTTGGGGTGTCCACCATGTATATGTCATATGATGAGGTGGCTTTCCAGGGCCTAGTAGGCGCTGGTTCTTCATCATCTCCTTCATCGGCGTCCATACCGTCGATGTCTTCGGAGTCGAAGTCAAGCATGTCGGTTAAGTCGTCGACAGTGGCTACAAAGTGGGTGGTGGGTGGGCTTTGAATTTCTTCATCGCCCGTACCCCAACCTTGCTGACCGTAGTCCGGCCAGGGCTCTCCTAATAAAGAGAGAGACTTTAGTGACTTCAGGATATCGCTGAAAGGCGAGTGCTGAAAGATGTCCGCGGTAGTGAACTCCATGATCGGCACCCAATCGGATTCGATCGGTAGGGGCACGGAGGGTTCGGAGTCCAAAGAGGAGTCCGGCTCCTTGGAGTCACGAGTCTCATAGAGTACGGGGCTGGAGCTTGGCTCAATCGCCGTTGGGGTCACAGCCCCCGAGGTGGCGTCCAACCGCCCATCCTCGATCGGCGCAGTTGGCTCCGAATTAAGGGTCGGAGTCGATGCGGGTGCGGCCTCCAGGGCACTGTTCGGCGGTAGAGCTAGATCATGCTCGTCGTGACAGTGCGGTGCGCTCGGCAGTGGCCCGAATCCGTTAAATATCAAGTCCCCGTGGATGTCAGCCGTGTAGTTTAAACTTCCAAATCTGACCTGACGGCCAGGGGCGTAGCTTTCGATCTGCTCCAGACGGCCAAGCAAATTGGCCCGCAGTGCGAAGCCGTCGGAGACGAAGATCTATCCGGGGAGGAAGGTCTCACCCTGGACTGCATCGCTATCGATGATCGTAGGAGCCATCGAGCCTGACGGCGACGACACAGAGGAACTCTCAATGAAAGCACCAATGTCGGTGTCAAAACCGGCGGATCTCGGGTAGGGGGTCCCGAACTATGTGTCTAGGCCGGATGGTAACAGGAGGCAAGGGACACGAAGTTTTACCCAGGTTCGGGCCCTCTCGATGGAGGTAAAACCCTACGTCCTGCTTGATTAATATTGATGACAGGGGTAGTACAAGAGTAGATCTACCACGAGATCGAGGAGGCTAAACCCTAGAAGCTAGCCTATGGCATGATTGTTGATGTGTATGTTGTCCTACGGACTAAAACCCTATGGTTTATATAGACACCGGGTAGGGTTAGGGTTACTTAGAGTCGGTTACAATGGTAGGAGATCTTCATATCCGTATGGCCAAGCTTGCCTTCCACGCCAAGGAAAGTCCCTTCCGGACACGGGACAGAGTCTTCAATCTTGTATCTTCATAGTCCAGGAGTCCGGCTGAAGGCATAGTCCGGCCATCCGGACACCCCCTAATCCAGGACTCCCTCAAGGGGTCTCTTTCGCTAGCCACTCAATTCCTTTGATTCAAATTTCCAGGAGGTTTCTCGTTCTTCCTCTAGCGATTCATCTCAGACGCAGCTACCGGCTTTTCAAGACTGCCCCTGGGTAGGAACAATTATATTTCTCATGTACTTTTATATCCTCACCATTATACTGACTTGTCCTAACTCTTTCAGTGGACAAGCAAAGCCTAACAAGAAAGCAAAGGTGACCAAGCCAGCTGAAGACCCTAAAGTCGCTTTACTGGACCAGCAAGCCTCTGCACCAGAAGCCTCTGAATAACAACCAAAAGATCCTGCTTCTAACACCTCAAGCTGAGATGCCCGACCTCTTTGTTGATCAAACCAACATTGACTCTTCAAATACTGAACCATCAAGCTCACGTAAACTGTCAGAGACTTATGCTGATGACGTTTTGATCACTAGCACTGGTTTTACTGAACCGGGGAACCCAACTGTTTTAGACAAACATTCTGCCAAGCAAGAAGTCATCGAGAGACGGAAAGTGAGGTTTAATATCTCCCACTATGCTCAATTGAGCAGCAGTGAAATATTGTCTGGTTATCTCAACAAAGTACACTCCAGCCGCGATTTGGAAATTGAAATGGTGAAACAAATGCACCAGAAGTATGAGGTATGTCGTCCGGCTTTAAATAAGTTATGTACATCCTGCCAGCCCCCAAGTCTTCTGATTATGATAAGATTGAATAATCTGTAGACTTAGAAGAATCCATAAGCTTCTGTCATAGACTCCCTCCAAGTCCGATTTAAAATTAAACCAGATGTTGAATTAGTCTAACTTTGCATCCGTAGCCCCGAAGGGCCGGTTTAATCAGTATGAATGAGCCGGTCCTTTTTATCATTGTGTAAGAAAGGAGAACTTAACTGCATAGCCCCCATGAGTTGGCTGAGACTGTTTACAGTACATCCATGTCATCACTACTAAGATACAAGCAATATGCATTAGCCCCCAAGTGCCAAGTAGTGTTGCTTGCAAAGTGCTTGGGACTTTATTCATAAGAGTCGTTTCTTTGAAAAATTGTTTTGACAAACATTAGCCCCCAAGTGCCAAGTAGTGTTGCTTGCGAAGTGCTTGGGACTTACATTGTTGTAATCCTAATATAAATTTGTTGATAACTCTATGCTTCATACAGGCTGCTACTGCTGAACTGGAGTCTCAATTGAACGATGCAAAGACCCAGCTGGCGACTCAGGAAACTGAGACCCGGAAAGCTGAGTCAAAATTCTAGTTTAGTGTGTCTAAGTCGGAAAAACTGAAGACCCATTTTTCGGCGGAGAAAAATACGTGGGCTGAAGAGAAGACTGCTTTAACACAACGAGCTGAAAAAGCAGAAACAACTCTTCAGGAGGTAACCACTGAGATCACCGGCTTAAAACACCGTGTATCTCAGATGGTTTCTGCTATCTTCGGTGAGTCGCCTTGCTATTCATCCAAAGTGAGTATTTGTCGTAGTAATGTAAACTGCCATTTAACCGATCTGTGTTTTCCTCAGGTCCGAGGAGTAGCAACCTTAATCAGGATATGCTTGTTAAGCTCAAGGTGGTTTATACCCTTGTCGAGCAATTGTACACTGGAGCTCAGCGTACTCTTGCTACTATCTCCCCAACTAATCAAGGACCCAACCTGTTGAGTGATGTGTTGAAGAAATTGTCCATCTTGCCCACTAGACTTCAAGAAATTAAACGATCTTGTGCAAGAGCCGAAGCTGTGACAGCCTTGAGCCGTGCCAAGGCATGGGTACCGGAATTAGACCCGGCAGACGTGGCTAGTGGGTATCCGAGCTTAAAGGAGGATGGGACATCTTTTGATCAGCAAGAATTCGCCGCCTGTGTTAAAGAAATTTGTCCTCATGCAACAGCCATTGCTGAAGAGACCAACCTCTCCAAATATCAGCCAGCTTACGATGTAGACAATCAGAAGATGTCTACCACAGCGTATAAAGTGATGGACCTGATCCCTCCAATTCGTAAGAACACCTTCGCCCCTGAAATTAACCCATCCGATCTTATCGACGATGAAGCTGAATTCTATGCCTTGCGTGGCTTTGATTGGTCAAAACCAAACTTCTAGACGGCGGAGGAGGACGAAGAACTAGCAAGGGATGAACTAGAGGCTTCCCATCAGCAAGGCCAAGAAGATTGAACCGTCGGGCGGTTTAGATAATTGATCTTTGAAAAAACACTTGATCTCATTTTGGCTCATGGGGCCATGTAATAGGGTATTTAAAACTTAGATCTGCCGTGCCATCGTGCACATTTCTGTTTTGCATAATCCTGCTGATCCACCGGTTTTTAAAAACCATTATGGGTATGATAGTCTTTGATATATGCAGATTTGAATGATTATTATCCTGCACACAAAGAAAATACAAGTGCCCTGGCGGCTATAGTATATGCCTAGACTGCCGGCTTATCAGCTTCATGCAGTTAGAGGTGTTAGAATTAACTCCAAATATGGGATTCCTTACGCTCTGACGATTTAGAGTCTGTCCTCCTGACGGGTTATAAAACCCAAAGTATGCTTCAAATATGAGCCGTAAACAGGGCAGCTGGGCCCGACTTGCAAAACCAGAAGGTAGCGAAAAAACCATATAAAGAATACAAATAAGAAATCAGAATAAATTCGAGGCTTTTGTAGGCTGCCAAGACAAAGTGTCTTCTTCAGAGAAACTAGCCTGAGCCACTGGATTGTTCGTGCGTTCCGTGAGCCTGACTCACAGTGTGCCCAATCGACATTTGAACCCTAGATAAAGTCTGGTCTTTCTCAAAGACTTATCAGGAGTACGCGGGGCCAGAGTAACATCATACATCATGGGCCGATTAATCCAAGTTACAAGGAAGGCGGCTTATGAAGCCTGGATTCATCCTGACTATCTGTAAACCGTGCTCTCGCATGACAAGCCGCCGTTTGAACCTTAGTCGAGCTCAGATCTTGGTCGAATACGCCATAAAGACTGATCTTAAGAGTTCGGCGGGTCAATCAGGATGACCTAATGGAGTTGAAGCAGCTGGTTACAGGTAGGATGACCCGGTTAGAGTTTGTTCTCTTTGGTCGAATACGCCTATGTTTGAACAAACCTGGTCAAGAGGGTAGTAACACTATGTTTTCTTTGGTCGAATACGCCTATGTTTGAACAGAAAGCCCCCAAGTGACATGCTTACAAGTGTGGCGTTGAGCCGATCAAGAGGGTACCGACAGCTATGTTCTCTTTGGTGAATACACCTATGTTTGAACAGGAAGTCCCCAAGTGACCGTATAAGCTTTGGCATTGCGCCGATCAAGAGGGTACCGACAGCTATGCTCGATGAGCAGGAAGCCCCCAAGTGATACACAGATGAATCGCGCTCATCTGGGACCTATGTTTGAGTTGTGTTGTGCATCCAACTCTCTTTGGTCCCTGAAATTGTGGGCATCGAGCCTCTTAAATGATGATAAAGACTCAGCTTTGAGGAAGTGAAACGATAGAAGCCCTGAATTGTCAGGGATGCCGGCTTTATTATACTGCTTATAATATATACATTAGGTAACTATGTACATCATGAGAGCCAGAGGCTCAAGTATAGTAGGGCCGAAGATGAGCAATGTTCCACGGCCGACGGGTCTCCTCCTCCGATGTGCGTGAGTCCTTGTTGTCTCGAACATCGATAAGGTAGTATGACCCATTATGCAAATTCTTGCTGACCACAAAAGGTCCTTCCCAAGGCAGTGACAACTTATGCATATCTGTCTAATCTTGGATGAGCCAGAGCACTAAGTCACCTTCTTGAAAGGTTCTGGTTTTAACCCGGCGGCTGTGATAACGACATAGGTCTTGCTGATAAATCACCGAACGAGCCGCTGCGAGATCACGCTCCTCATCCAATAAGTCAAGTGCATCTTGACGCGCCTTTTCATTGTCAGCCTCATGATGTCCCACAAGTGTAGGGGATCTATCATAGCCTTTTCGATAAGTAAGAGTGTCAAACCCAACGAGGAGCAGAAGGAAATGATAAACAGTTTTCAGTAAGGTATTCTCTGCAAGCACTGAAATTAACAGATAGTTATGTGATAAGGTAATTTGTAACGAGTAGCATGTAATAAAAGTAAATAAGGTGTAGCAAGATAGCCCAATCCTTTTTGTAGCAAAGGACAAGCCTGGAAAAACTCTTATATGAAGAAAAGCGCTCCCGAGGACACATGGGAATTATCGTCAAGCTAGTTTTCATCACGTTCATATGATTCACGTTTGGTACTTTGATAATTTGATATGTGGGTGGACCAGTGCTTGGGTACTGTCCTTACTTGGACAAGCATCCCACTTATGATTAACCCCTATTGCAAGCATCCGCAACTACAACAGAAGTATTAAGGTAAACCTAACCATAGCATGAAACATATGGATCCAAATCAGCCCCTTACGAAGCAACGCATATGAAGGAAATATGCCCTAGAGGCAATACTAAAGCTATTATTTATTTCCTTATATCATAATAAATGTTTATTATTCATGCTAGAATTGTATTAACCGGAAACATAATACATGTGTGAATACATAGACAAACAATATGTCACTAGTATGCCTCTACTTGACTAGCTCGTTGAATCAAAGATGGTTAAGTTTCCTAGCCATAGACATGAGTTGTCATTTGATTAACGGGGTCACATCATTAGAGAATGATGTGATTGACTTGACCCATTCCGTTAGCATAGCACTTGATCGTTTAGTTTGTTGCTATTACTTTCTTCATGACTTATACATGTTCCTATGACTATGAGATTATGCATCTCCCGTTTACCGGAGGAACACTTTGTGTGCTACCAAACGTCACAATGTAACTGGGTGATCATAAAGGTGCTCTACAGGTGTCTCCGAAGGTACTTGTTGGGTTGGCGCATTTCGAGATTAGGATTTGTCACTCCAATTGTCGGAGAGGTATCTCTGGGCCCTCTTGGTAATGCACATCACTTAAGCCTTGCAAGCATTGCAACTAATGAGTTAGTTGCGGGATGATGTATTACGGAACGAGTAAAGATACTTGCCGGCAACGAGATTGAACTAGGTATTGAGATACCGACGATCGAATCTCGGGCAAGTAACATACCGATAACAAAGGGAACAATGTATGTTGTTATGCGGTTTGACCGATAAAGATCTTCTTAGAATATGTAGGAGCCAATATGAGCATCTAGGTTCTGCTATTGGTTATTGAACGGAGACGTGTCTCGGTCATGTCTACATAGTTCTCGAACCCGTAGGGTCCGCACGCTTAAAGTTCGATGACGGTTATATTATGAGTTTATGTGTTTTGATGTACCGAAGGAGTTCGGCGTCCCGGATGAGATCGGGGACATGACGAGGAGTCTCAAAATGGTCAAGACATAAAGATCGATATATTGAATGACTATATTCGGACATCGGAAAGGTTCCGAGTGATTCGGGTATTTTCGGGAGTACCGAGGAGTTACGGGAATTTGTATTGGGCCTTAATGGGCCATATGGGAAAGGAGAGAAAGGCCTCAAAGGGTGGCCGCACCCCTCCCCATGGGCTTGTCCGAATTGGACTAGGGAGGGGGGGGCGCCCCCTTCCTTCCTTCTCCTTTTCCGTTCCCTTTCCTTCCCTCCTACTCCTACTACTTGGAAGGGCTCCTAGTTCTACTAGGAAAGGGGGAATCCTACTCCCGGTGGGAGTAGGACTCCCCTAGGGCGCGCCATAGAGAGGGTCGGCCCTCCCCCTCCTCCACTCCTTTATATACGGGGGCAGGGGGCACGCCAAAGAGACAACAAGTTGATATGTTGATCTCTCCCAGCCGTGTGCGATGCCCCCCTCCACCATATTCCACCTCGGTCATGTCGTAGCGGTGCTTAGGCGAAGCCCTGCATCGGTAGCAACATCATCACCGTCATCACGATGTTGTGCTGACAGAACTCTCCCTCAAAGCTCGGCTGGATCGGAGTTCGAGGGACGTCATCGAGTTGAACGTGTGCAGAACTCGGAGGTGTCGTGCGTTCGGTACTTGATCGGTCGGATCGTGGAGACGTATGACTACATCAACTGCGTTGTGCTAACGCTTCCGCTTTCGGTCTACGAGGGTACGTGGACAACACTCTCCCCTCTCGTTGCTATGCATCACCATGATCTTGCGTGTGCGTAGGAATTTTTTTGAAATTACTACGTTCCCCAACAGTGGCATCCGAGCCAGGTTTTATGCGTTGATGTAATATGCACGAGTAGAACATAAGTGAGTTGTGGGTGATATAAGTCATACTGCTTACCAGTATGTCACACTTTGGTTCAGCGGTATTGTTGGATGAAGCGGCCTGGACCGACATTACGCGTACGCTTACGCGAGACTGGTTTTACCGCCGTGCTGTGCACACAGGTGACTAGCGGGTGTCAGTTTCTCCAACTTTAGTTGAATCGAGTGTGGCTACGCCCGGTCCTTGCGAAGGTTAAAACATCACCAACTTGACAAACTATCGTTGTGGTTTTGATGCGTAGGTAAGAATGGTTCTTGCTAAGCCCAGTAGCATCCACGTAAAACTTCCAACAACAAAGTAGAGGACGTCTAACTTGTTTTTGCAGGGTATGTTGTGATGTGATATGGTCAAGACGTGATGAGATATAAGTTGTTGTATGAGATGATCATGTTTTGTTGAAGTTATCAGCAACTGGCAAAAGCCTTATGGTTGTCTCTCTATTGCATAAGATGCAAGCACCAAATAATTGCTTTACTTTATCGCTGTGTGATAGCAATAGTTGCAAGAGCAATAGATGGCGAGACGACCATGTGACGACACATTGATATAGATCAAGATGATGGATATCATGGTGTCATGCCGGTGACGATGGAGATCATGACTGACGGAGTAATTGACCACGGGTACCCCGAAGACGGCAAGACAATATTTCAAGACATCGGGGCTAGCAAAGCCCCTCAGTCCGACTGACCGGCTGCTCCTGCCGGCTCCCCAGCCGGCTGCCGACTGCGCCAACCAGCCGGCTGCCGACTGCAGCTCGACCTGACACCGACAAGACACCGACGGGACGACCGTACCGCGACGTCATATACAGTGTACCATGTCCCCTGGGTACTGATTTATAAAGTACCCCAGGGGACAAGCATGACATGCACCATGCCTAGCCCATGCCACGACATAGCTCGGTTTGTAAGCTACCAAGGTAGCTTACAACCAACGTTACCACCACCCATGCCTACCACTATATATATGCACACATCCATCCATCAGGGGATGGACTCACTCACACACACACTCATGCATGCATGCTCAGGCACATGCGGCCACACACACCTATGCTCATACGCAGATATACGAGGTCAGATGCACTTGGCACTGATCTCAGATACAGCTCCAGGAGCACTCTATACCAGATATACCAGATATACTCATACATCTAGGAGTAGGGGTATTATCTCTCCGGAGAGCCCCGAACCTGGGTAAACTAGCACGTGTTACTCGCATACCCGCTCCCTGTCCTATCAGCAGCAGTCTTACCCTCACACTAAGCCCTTGTGTCATCTGTCGACTCGCAAGCCCCCCGTGATAATACCCCGACAATGACGATGCTTTGGAGATAGAGATCAAAGGCACAAGATGATGATGGCCATATCATGTCACATATTTTGATTGCATGAGATGTTTATCTTTTATACATCTTACTTTGCTTAGTTATGACGGTAGCATTATAAGATGATCTCTCACTAAATTTCAAGATAAAAGTGTTCTCCCTGAGTATGCACCATTGCCAAAGTTCGTCGTGCCCAGACACCACGTGATGATCGGGTGTGATAAACTCTACGTCCATCTACAACGGGTGCAAGCAAGTTTTGCACACGCAGAATACTCAGGTTAAACTTGACGAGCCTAGCATATGCAGATATGGCCTCGGAACACTGAGACCGAAAGGTCGAGCGTGAATCATATAGTAGATATGATCAACATAGTGATGTTCACTATTGAAAACTACTCCATTTCATGTGATGATCGGTTATGGTTTAGTTGATTTGGATCACGTGATCACTTAGAAGATTAGAGGGATGTCTTTCTAAGTGGGAGTTCTTAAGTAATATGATTAATTGAACTTTAATTTATCATGAACTCAGTCCTGATAGTATTTGCATATCTATGTTGTATATCAATAGCTCGCGTTATTGCTTCCCTATGTTTTATATGTGTTCCTAGAGAAAACTAAGTTGAAAGATGATAGTAGCAATGATGCGGACTGGGTCCATGATCTGAGGTTTATCCTCATTGCTGCACAGAAGAATTATGTCCTTGATGCACCGCTAGGTGACTGACCTATTGCAGGAGCAGATGCAGACGTTATGAACGTTTGGCTAGCTCAATATGATGACTACTTGATAGTTTAGTGCACCATGCTTAACAGCTTAGAATCGGGATTTCAAAGACGTTTTGAATGTCATGGACCATATGAGATGTTCCAGGAGTTGAAATTATTATTTCAAGCAAATACCCGAGTTGAGAGATATGAAGTCTCCAACAAGTTCTATAGCTAAAAGATGGAGGAGAATAGCTCAAGCAGTAAGCATGTCCTCAGATTGTCTGGGTACTACAATCGCTTGAATCAAGTGGGAGTTAATCTTCCAGATAAAATAGTGATTGACAGAATTCTCTAGTCACCATCACCAAGTTAGTAGAACTTAGTGATGAACTATAATATGCAAGGGATGACGAAAACAATTCCCAACCTCTTCGCGATGCAAAAATCGGCGAAGGTAGAAATCAAGAAAAACATCAAGTGTTGATGATTGACAAGACCACTAGTTTCAAGATAAAGGGTAAAGGGAAGAAGGGGAACTTCAAGAAGAACGGAAAACAAGTTGCTGCTCAAGTGAAGAAACCCAAGTCTGGACCTAAGCCTGAGACTAAGTACTTCTACTGCAAAGGGACTGGTCACTAGAAGCGGAACTACCCGAAGTATTTGTTGGATAAGAAGGATGGCAAAGTGAACAAAGCTATATTTGATATACATGTTATTGATGTGTACTTTACTAGTGTTTATAGCAACCCCTCAGTATTTGATACTGGTTCAGTTGCTAAGAGTAGTAACTCGAAATGGGAGTTGCAAAATAAACAGAGACTAGTTAAGGGTGAAGTGACTATGTGTGTTGGAAGTGGTTCCAAGATTGATATGATCATCATCGCACACTCCCTATACTTTCGGGATTAGTGTTGAACCTAAATAAATGTTATTTGGTGTTTGCGTTGAGCATAAATATGATTGGATCATGTTTATTGCAATACGGTTATTCATGTAAGTTAGAGAATAATTATTGTTCTATTTACATGAATAAAACCTTCTATGGTCATACACCCAATGAAAATGGTTTGTTGGATATCGATCGTGGTGATACACATTTTCATAATATTGAAGCCAAAAGATGCAAAGTTAATAATGATAGTGCAACTTATTTGTGGCACTGCCGTTTAGGTCATATTGGTGTAAAGCGCATGAAGAAAATCCATGCTTATGGGCTTTTGGAATCACTTGATTATGAATCAGTTGATGCTTGCGAACCATGCCTCATGGGCAAGATGACTAAGACTCTGTTCTCCGGAACAATGGAACGAGCAACAAATTTGTTGGAAATCATACATACTGATGTATGTGGTCCGATGAATATTGAGGCTCGCGGCAGGTATCATTATTTTCTGATCTTCACAGATGATTTGAGCAGATATGAGTATATCTACTTGATGAAACACAAGTCTGAAATATTTGATAAGTTCAAAGAATTTCAGAGTGAAGTGGAGAATCATTGTAACAAAAATAAAAGTTTCTACGATATGATCGCAGAAGTAAAATATTTGAGTTACGAGTTTGGCCTTCAGTTAAAACAATGTGAAATAGTTTCACTACTCACGCCACCTGGAACACCACAGTGTAATGGTGTGTCCGAACTTCGTAACCATGCTTTATTTGATATGGTGCGATCTATGATGTCTCTTAACGATTACCACTATCATTTTGGGGTTATGCATTAGAGACAACTACATTCACGTTAAATAGGGCACCATCTAAATCCGTTGAGACGACACCGTATGAACTATGGTTTGGCGAGAAACCTAAGCTGGCATTTCTTAAAGTTTGAGGTTGCAATGCTTATGTGGAAAAGTTTCAACCTGATAAGCTCAAACCCAAATCGGAGAAGTGCGTCTTCATAGGATACCCAAAAGAAAATGTTGGGTACACCTTCTATCACAGATCCGAAGGCAAGATATTCATTGCTGAGAATGGATCCTTTCTAGAGAAGGAGTTTCTCTCAAAAGAAGTGAGTGGGAGGAAAGTAGAACTTGATGAGGTAACTGTACCTGCTCCCTTATTGGAAAGTAGTTCATCACAGAAATCTGTTCCTGTGACTACTACACCAATTAGTGAGGAAGCTAATGATGATGATCATGTAACTTCAGACCAAGTTACTACTGAACCTCGTAGGTAAACCAGAGTGAGATTCACACCAGAGTGGTATGGTAATCCTGTTCTGGAGGTCATGTTACTTGACCATGACGAACCTATGAACTATGAGGAAGCGATGATGAGCCCAGATTCCACGAAATGGCTTGAGGCCGTGAAATCTGAGATGAGATCCATGTATGAGAACAAAGTATGGACTTTGATTGACTTGCCCATTGATCGACGAGCCATTGAGATTAAATGGATCTTCAAGAGGAAGACGGATGCTGATAGTAGTGTTACTATCTACAAAGCTAGAATTGTCACAAAAGGTTTTCGACAAGTTCAAGGTGTTGACTACGTTGAGAGTTTCTCACTCGTATATATGCTTAAGTTTGTCCGAATCATGTTAGCAATTGCCACATTTTATGAAATCTGGCAAATGGATAAACAAAACTACATTCCTTAATGGATTTATTAAAGAAGAGTTGTATATGATGCAACAAGAAAGTTTTGTCAATCCTAAAGGTGCTAACAAAATATGCAAGCTCCAGCGATCCATCTATGGACTGGTGCAAGCATCTCGGAGTTGGAATATACGCTTTGATAAGTTGATCAAAGCACATAGTTTTATACAGACTTGCGGTGAAGGCTGTATTTACAAGAAAATTGAGTGGGAGCACTACAACATTTCTGATAAGTATATGTGAATGACATATTGTTGATCGGAGATAATGTAGAATTATTCTGCAAAGCATAAAGGACTGTTTGAAAGGAGTTTTTCAAAGAAAGACCTCGGTGAAGCTGCTTACATATTGAGCATCAAGATCTATAGAGATAGATCAAGACACTTGATAAGTTTTTTCAATGAGTACATACCTTGACAAGATTTTGAAGTAGTTCAAAATGGAACTGTCAAAGAAAGAGTTCTTGCTTGTGTTACAAGGTGTGAAACTGAGTAAGACTCAAAACCCGACCACGACAGAAGATAGAGAGAGAATGAAAGTCATTCCCTATGCCTCAGCCATAGGTTCTATAAAGTATGCCCTGTTGTGTACCAGACCTATTGTATACCCTGCCCTGTGTTTGGCAAGGGAGTACAATAGTGATCTAGGAGTAGACAAGTGGACATTGGTCAAAATTATCCTTAGTGGAATAAGGATATGTTTCTCGATTATGGAGGTGACAAAAGGTTCGTCGTAAAGGGTTACGTCGATGCAAGTTTTGACACTGATCCAGATGACTCAAAGTCTCAATCTGGATACATATTGAAAGTGGGAGCAATTAGCTAGAGTAGCTCCGTGCAGAGCATTGTTGATATAGAAATTTGCAAAATACATACGGATCTGAATGTGGTAGACCCGTTGACTAAACTTCCCTCACAAGCAAAACATGATCACACCTTAGTACTCTTTGGGTATTAATCACATAGCAATGTGAACTAGATTATTGACTCTAGTAAACCCTTTGGGTGTTGGTCACATGACGATGTGAACTATGGGTGTTAATCACATGGTAATGTGATCTATTGATGTTAAATCACATGGCGATGTGAACTAGATTATTCACTCTAGTGCAAGTGGGAGACTGAAGGAAATATGCCCTAGAGGCAATAATAAAGTTATTATTTATTTCCTTATATCATGATAAATGTTTATTATTCATGCTAGAATTGTATTAACCGGAAACATAATACATGTGTGAATACATAGACAAACAGTATGTCACTAGTATGCCTCTACTTGACTAGCTCGTTGAATCAAAGATGGTTAAGTTTCCTAGCCATAGACATGAGTTGTCATTTGATTAACGGGGTCACATCATTAGAGAATGATGTGATTGACTTGACCCATTCCGTTAGCATAGCACTTGATCGTTTAGTTTGTTGCTATTGCTTTCTTCATGACTTATACATGTTCCTATGACTATGAGATTATGCAACTCCTGTTTACCGGAGAAACACTTTGTGTGCTATCAAACGTTACAACGTAACTGGGTGATCATAAAGGTGCTCTACAGGTGTCTCCGAAGGTACTTGTTGGGTTGGCGTATTTCGAGATTAGGATTTGTCACTCTAATTGTTGGAGAGGTATCCCTGGGCCCTCTCGGTAATGCACATCACTTAAGCCTTGCAAGCATTGCAACTAATGAGTTAGTTGCGGGATGATGTATTACGAAACAAGTAAAGAGATTTGCCAGTAACGAGATTGAACTAGGTATTGAGATACTGACAATCAAATCTCGGGCAAGTAACATACCGATGACAAAAGGAACAATGTATGTTGTTATGCAGTTTGACCGATAAAGATCTTAGTAGAATATGTAGGAGCCAATATGAGCATCCAGGTTCCGCTATTGGTTATTGACCGGAGACGTGTCTCGGTCATGTCTACATAGTTCTCAAACCCGTAGGGTCCGCACACTTAAAGTTCGATGATGGTTATATTATGAGTTTATGTGTTTTTATGTACCGAAGGAGTTCGGAGTCCCGGATGAGATCGGGGACATGACGAGGAGTCTCGAAATGGTCGAGATGTAAAGATTGATATATTGGACGACTATATTCGGACATCGGAAAGGTTCCGAGTGATTCGGGTATTTTTGGGAGTATCGTGGAGTTACGGGAATTCGTATTGGGCCTTAATGGGCCATACGGGAAAGGATAGAAAGGCCTCAAAGGGTGGCCGCACTCCTCCCCATGGGCTGGTCCGAATTGGACTAGGGAGGGGGGCGCCCCCTTCCTTCCTTCTCCTTTTCCCTTCCCTTTCCTTCCCTCCTACTCCTACTACTTGGAAGAGCTCCTAGTTCTACTAGGAAAGGGGGAATCCTACTCCCGGTGGGAGTAGGACTCCCCTAGGGCGCGCCATAGAGAGGGCCGGCCCTCCCCCTCCTCCACTCCTTTATATATGGGGGCAGGGGGCACCCCAAAGAGACAACAAGTTGATCTGTTGATCTCTCCCAGCCATATGCGGTGCCCCCCTCCACCATATTCCACCTCGGTCATGTTGTAGTGGTGCTTAGGCGAAGCCCTGCGTCGGTAGCAACATCATCACCGTCATCACACCGTCATGCTGACAGAACTCTCCCTCAAAGCTCGGCTGGATCGGAGTTCGAGGGACGTCATCGAGTTGAACGTGTGCAGAACTCGGAGGTGCCGTGCGTTCGGTACTTGATCGGTCGGATCGTGAAGACGTACGACTACATCAACCACGTTGTGCTAACACTTCCGCTTTCGGTCTACAAGGGTACTTGGAAAACACTCTCCCCTCTCGTTGCTATGCATCACCATGATCTTGCGTGTGCGTAGGAATTTTTTTGAAATTACTATGTTCCCCAATGGCATAAACTAGGGTTTAACATTCTGTCACTCTAGCAACCCATCATCTACTTATGATTTCCCAATGCCTCTCTCTAGGCCCAAACAATTGTGAAGTGTCATGTTGTCGACGTTCACATGACACCACTAGAGGGATGACAACATACGTCTCATCAAAATATCGAACGAATACCAAATTCACATGACTATTTATAGCAAGACTTCTCCCATGTCCTCAGGAACAAACGTAACTACTCACAAAGCATATTCATGTTCATAAGCAGAGGGGTATTAATATGCATAATGGATCTGAACATATGATCTTTCACCAAGTAAACCAACTAGCATCAACTACAAGGAGTAATCAACACTACTAGCAACCCACAGGTACCAATCTGAGGTTTGGATACAAAGATTTGATACAAGAGATGAACTAGGGTTTGAGATGAGATGGTGCTGGTGAAGATGTTGATGGAGATTGACCCCCTCCCAATGAGAGGATCCTTGGTGATGACGGTGGTGATGATTTCCCCTTCCCGAAGGGAAGTTTCCCTGGCAGAACAGCTCCCCGGAGCCCTAGATTGGTTCCGTCTCATGGCGGCGGAGTTTCATCCCGTGAGCTAGCTTATTATTTTTTCTCGGACGAAAGACCTCATATAGCAGAAGATGGGCATCAGAGGGCCACCAAGGGGCCCACGAGGCAGGGGGTGCGCCCCCACCCTTGTGGCTAGGGTGTGGGCCCCCCTCTGGAACTTTCTTCGCTCAATATTTTTTATATATTCTAGAAATAACTTCCGTGAAGTTTTAGGACGTTTGGAGCTATGCAGAACATGTCTCTAGTATTTGCTCCTTTTCCAGCCCAGAATCCCAGCTGCCGCCATTCTCCCTCTTCATGTAAACCTTGTAAAATAAGAGAGAATAGGCATAAGTATTGTGACATAATGTGTAATAACAGCCCATAATGCAATAAATATCGATATAAAAGCATGATGCAAAATGGACAAATCACCTCAACATAAGCCGCCACCTGGGCTGAATCATGACAGATGTCACTAGGGAGAACCGCTCTGCCCCATAAACCATGAAAAAAGGTGTGTAACCCGTAGACCTGTTGGGGGTCGTGTTGATGCTCCATAACACTGAGGGTAACTCCTCCACCCAACAACCCGGCGTTCTCTGCAAAGGAACCATAACTCGGGGCTTGATACCTCGCAGAATCTCCTGATTTGCTTGTTCTGTCTGCCCATTGTATTGAGGGCGAGCCATAGAGGAAACGTCAAGCCGGATATGCTTCCGTTGACAAAATTCTTCCGTAGCACCTTGAGAAAGATTAGTGCCATTATCTGTTATAATGCTGTGTGGAAAGCCAAAACGGAAGATCACCTTCTTCATGAATTGAACCGCTGTTGCCGCATCACATTTACTAACCGACTCTGCTTCAACCCACTTAGTAAACTTATCAACTGCAACCAAAAGGTGAGAAAGATAGGGGCTTATAGTTTTTCCTCCCAATGTTCTACCTCAAGGGTAATGTCAACAATAATAGTTCATGAAAACTCACATCCAATTAGCTATATATATCAGGATCTTTCCAACACATTGTGCTTGCCAAAGGATAAAATGTAAAAAGGAAAGGTGAATATCACCATGACTCTTTGCATGAAGTATAAGGCAAGAATAAAAGATAGGCCCTTCATAGAGGGAAGCAGAGGTTGTCATGCGCTTTTATAGTTGGATGCACGAAATCTTAATGCAAAAGAACGTTACTTTATATTGCCACTTGTGATATGGACCTTTATTATGCAGTCCGTCGCTTTTATTTCTTCCATATCACAAGATCGTATAAAGCTTATTTTCTCCACATTAATAAGTCATACTTATTTAGAGAGAAATTTTTATTGCTTGCACCGATGACAACTTACTTGATGGATCTTACTCAATCCATAGGTAGATATGGTGGACTCTCATGGCAAAACTGGGTTTAGGGATATTTGGAAGCACAAGTAGTATCTCTACTTGGTGCAAAGAAATTGGCTAGCATGAGAGGGAAAGGCAAGCTCAACATGTTGGATGATCCATGAGAATATAGTTTATCTCAGATGCAAGAGAACATAACCCATTACGTTGTCTTCCTTGTCCAACATCAACTCTTTACCATGTCATATTTTAATGAGTGCTCACAATCATAAAAGATGTCCAAGATAGTATATTTATATGTGAAAACCTCTCTTTCTTTATTACTTCCTATTAATTGCAACGATGACCAAAACTATGTTTGTCAACTCTCAACAACTTTTATTCATCATACTCTTTATATGTGAGCTCATTACACTCCATCAGATCCATATGATCTCTTTATTTCTTTTTATTTCTTCTCTTTTATTTTATTCCCTCAAGATCATAGCAAGATAATCAAGCCCTTGAGTCAATACTAATCTTTATTATATATATAACTCACGGACTCGATTACATAGAAGGATCATAAAGCTAAACTCACAACTAGATCATACTAAAACTTTATTCTACTAGATCAAGATATTATCAAAAAGGATCGAACTAAGAAAAACGGAACAGATAAAAGTGATGGTGATACGATACCGGGGCACTCCCCCAAGCTTGGCAGTTGCCAAGGGGAGTGCCCATACCCATGTGTTTATGTCTCCTTCTTCAGGGGTGGTGATGTGATATTCTTGGCGATGATGCCCCTCAAGATACGATTCTCTTCTTCGAACTTATTGACTTGCTGCTTGAGTGTAGCGACCCGACCTCAAACGGTCAAGTCTCTGTGCTTCAATGTCATCCCTGGATCGGTAATGCTGACACACACAGTACTCGAATGATTTATAACAGAGTAGAAATCACACACTTATTACATAGAATGTCTCAAAAGAGAACTTAATACAATAAATATGGCTTAAGGCCATCTAATACGATAACAACGGAAGGCTTGGAAGATAAAGTGAGTCCATAAACTCCAACGACATAGCTGAGTTACACGACAACGACCTAACGAACCTTACCCCTCGTCTGAAAAGTCTGCAACATAATTCGTTGCAGCCCGAAAATGGGTTAGCACATGGAATATGCTGGCAAAATAACACAGTAGAGCAAGAACAAAATAATGCTATCACTACATGCATATTTGGCTGGTGGAAAGCTCTATGGTTAAAGTTTTGCGAAAAGCAAATTTTTCCCTACGACAAAGGAATAGATTTGATTTAACTATCATGGTAGTTGAAACATCATTGAGAAGGTTCCTCCAACTCAATCCCAATTAAAATTAATGATCAACACAACAATATTAATTTAGAGTGATGAGATACATATGATAATCCAAGTACAAGATACTCAAGATGTCCATAACCGCGAACACGGCTAACCATGATTAGTTTGTACACTCTGCAGAGGTTTGTGCACTTTTCCCCACAAGACACGATCTCCTCCATTGGATTTCTCGCACTACATGGTGTTTGAGAAACGGATGGCCGAGACACAGTCTTTTAGAAGCATTAACTCTAACCCCGGGTAGACAGTACCAACCTACATCCCTCTACATCTGCTAGCCTAGCACTGTAAGAGGTCATGCAACTTACTCCACTATGCTAGAGCCCATAATAGCTTGTGGCTGCACACGGAAGTTTCTAGCATGAAATATCTCAGTTCCCTTTGAGCCTGGGTGGCGGACCTTAGGATTATCACACGGGTACTCCGGGATATCCTAGGACAACACTGGATTCTCTAGGTGCCTGACAAGCAATCCACCCAGATGTGTATTAAAGTTGCCACCTTAAGTTGGACCATTAATTAACAATCTCACATCTGTCACGGATTCACTCACCCAAACCACGTCTACGAGCATAGCATGGCAATATAAGCAATACATAGAAGTAGCTCCCAAGGGGTTGATAATAATAGGGCAATAGGTTCTACCTCATCAACAACTTCCCAATCCCACATGTTATCAAGTCCTAACCATGCAATGTTTGAGGGTTCAAACTAATGCATAAAAATTGGGTGATAAAGGGGTATGATCAAATTGTTACTTGCCTTGCTGATGATCTGCAAAACCTACAGACTCGTAGTAGCACGCTTCGCACTTCGGGTGTTCTATCGCAAACAAACAATAGCATACATAAGCAATCAAGCAAAGACGCACGGGTAAAACACGAATAAGAAGATCTAACCATAAAGTTCAACTAAAGAACTCCGGTTTGCAAAAAGAATCAAATCGAACGGAGCAACAGAACTCAAACTGCGAAAGAAACAAGATCCGATTACTAATCTGGACTAAAGTCAAATTTTAATATACCAAAATCTTGTTCAAGTTGGTTAAATGGGAAGAGGGTTTCGAGACGAAGATCTAGGCGCTTCAATCGCCTGATTCCGATAAACGAGCGAAAAGATAAACTAAAACGAAAATCAGATCAGAAATCACGATCGAAAATAATCACGGAAAATCCGAAAAAAGAAAAAAACTGACGAACAGGCTAACGAACGAACGTTCGCTGTCTGTGTCTAACAAGTGAACACCGTTCGTTAAAATGAACGTCCACTAAGTAACTAAACCGAGAAAATCAGCGAACCGATCTAATAAAAAAACCGAAACTAGGGTTTTAAAAAAGCCGACGGTTTTTACCTAAACCGAAAAAAAACTGACGGCGAGATTCGAACTCCGGCACGGCTCCGGCGGCTTCTGGCGAGCGGGGTGGCGGCGCGGGCAACGGCGGGGTGCGGTGGGGCGGCGCGAGGTGGCTCAGCGGCGGCGGCGGCA